>NC_092224.1:81636149-81648649 GCF_036320965.1 Panulirus ornatus | reverse complement strand
CTCTCTCTCTCTCTCTCACGCAGATACCAGCAGCTTGTGTCCTGCAAGATGATAATCATATTGGGACCTTTGTCTTGCTGTGCCTCATCCTCATTGCTTTACATGTACTTGGGTTGCATTTAATCCACCATGTATCATACTAACTCTGGGGTCTGTGTGCTACAAGTGCCTCCACTGAAGTGCATCGGATATGTTCCCTGATACTCTCATCATTAGGTTCGGTACTCAAGAGATGGTACAAATTTATGCGAGTGTTCATAGTCACAGTTACTGTGGTCAAAGTGAAAGAGAGTGTTCAAAGTTATAGTGACAATGGGACAGATGAAGAAGTCTGTTCAAAGTTACAGTTATAGTCATATAGATGAATGAGAACTGTCCATCATTCCAGTTACACTGGTACAGATTAATAGGACCTCAAAGTGGCAGTTACAGTGGTACAATGGTATAGATAAATGAGGCTGTCTAGAGTTACAGTTACAATGATACAGATAAATGAGACTTTAAAGCTACAGTTACACTATTACAGATAAATGAGACTTCAGATTACAGTTACAAAGGTACAGATGAAACGAGACTCTCCATAATTACACTTACAGTATCCATTGCTTTGCTTTGTCTTTGTTTCGTTCTGAGCACAACTATTCATAGCTGGGTAGGATGGGGACAGAAACTGGATCACTGCAGCTTAATCTTTTCAGTAGTCTTCAAACGAACAAGAAAAACGAAGGTTGCGTTCCGAGTTCCTCCACGTAGTCTTGGACTGACAAACATGTTTGCTTTTGAAAGCTGCAAAAGCAGCAGTCAGATTTACGGCTGCATTTCATCAGTTCAGTTTATGCTTTGGTCGACCCAGGAGGCGTTGTCCAGACTTGCTGCTATGATCAAGGTCTGGCAAAGTTCAGCCTTCCGGTAATGTGGAGCGTGGTAGGCCACCGTGTCATATGATCCCTGTGTAGCTATAGGTAACGGTTACAAGAAGGTTAGGCTCTTGTGACGGCTATTTCTTTCCTTACACCGCTAAGCTTTGGAGTTGTTGGCCGTCTCATATTTTCCCTTAGCAGCAAAGATCTGCCAACTTTTAAAAGGCTGGTTTTTCATCTCCATTAAAAAAAATTCTATTTTCATTCTTTTCCCCTCGTTGATCTGTTTTCTTTGTTTCTTTTTTTTCGTTGTTTCACACCTCGGGTAATACTTCTGTCCGACATGAAAAAAACATGTAACCTGAGTGTGCTAATTGCCTGTCCATATACCTTATTGATAGACCCCTCCCTGTCTGCAAGAGTTCCACTGGTATAACTTAAACGAAAAGTAAAGGGAAAGATACGCTGATTACTGTTACTTTCGTGTTTATTTTTTTTATTTTTTCTGTAGTACTCTGGCAAACGAACATTTAATTGGACCGGTAGTCGCCACTTTGCTGCGTTCTTTTGAGCACTCAGTGATTTCCCCTGAGTGCTGCTCTCCGGAAGATCATCACTCGCACCCACCACCATCTGTGGGTATGAGTGATCGCGATACCTTCATGCGCGTCGGGAGTTGAAGGGTTGTGTTCCAGGAATCTGCCTCTCTCTCTCTCTCTCTCTCTCTCTCTCTCTCTCTCTCTCTCTCTCTCTCTCTCTCTCTCTCTCTCTCTCTCTCTCTGACTGGCTCCCCGCCGTGTGCCCCATTTAATGAGCGGAGCCGCCGGTCTCGTGGTCACATTACCGTGGCCAGCGTCTCCAGGCGATGGAAACGAAGATGTAGTAGTAGTTGTAGCAGTCGTCCCCTCACGCTCGCTGGGCTAAAGGAATTAATGAACGGCTCTGTGTAGACGAGATGGCTTGGGTCTCTCCTGGGGTACGATGTCCATGCCTTCCGTGAAACTAACCTATTAACCCTCCCTCCTGACGACGCTGGAAGCTGTGGCACAGCTATGGAAGGCAGGAGGAAGAGAGCTTGTCCCTCCGGTTTATCCTTCCGTTATCCCCTCCCTCCGTTTGCATAATGTATGGTTGGTGTTACGGAGACACAGTTACTCACCAGTTACGGTCGTAAGTCGACGACGAAGGACACCGTCGAGGAACTAACCAGTATGAACGACAGTTATACCCGTATCAGCGACTCTGGAACTTAAGTATTCCTGGAGTCATTCCAGAACATGTGATAAGCCCATTTCTTCTCGTGGGTCGGGTTCTTCGTGTTTTTCGGGTCATCATAAATGAATTATCTCCTTTTTTTTTTTTCCAGCACAGGGAGGTCTTCCTTGGCCCTCCATCTCTGACTGGAGGGGGAAAAGCTTATGTTTACTGATAGAACTACGAGGAAGAAGGTCTCTTCATTGTGTGGCAGCTTGGTCTGTGGGACCAAGTTCCTCCAAGAGATTAATCGCAAAGCAGGTTGATTACTCGCTATTATGAACCCCTAATTTTCACGTTGAATTCTAAGGATTTAAGAAAAGCACCTTGAAGTGTTCACGTAACCAGTCTGTTCTTCAAAGCCCACGGGGACTTACGACCATTTTCGGAGTTTGTTAGATTATTACAGCACTTGTTACGGGGTCGACTTTGTAGGGTGTGGAATGTGTCTGTGTTTACATGAATATGTGAGAAGTGTTTGTCAGCAGATGATTCTGTCCGAAGGATAACGATCGATCCACCACCCCGGGCCCCTTGAAGACCATGACCCACTGACCATTCTCGCCACCCTGCCATCCCTCACCTCTCTCTCTCTCTCTCTCTCTCTCTCTCTCTCTCTCTCTCTCTCTCTCTCTCTCTCTCTCTCTCTCTCTCTCTCTCTCTCTCTCCACAGGCCAACTGGAACACTTAGTACGTAAACAAAGCATCCATCCACCTACGCCGGACCCACCGTCCCCACCAACACTTACACCCAAACTTCCATCATTTAACAAAACAAATAAACACACACACACACACACACACACACACACACACACACACACACACACACACACACACACACACTTTCTCCATTAAGAAGAATCCCTCCTCCTCCTCCTCCTCCTCCTCCTCCTCCTCCTCCTCCTCCTCCTCCTCCTCCTCCCTCTACCCTCCCGCCCTTCCCACCACCCCCAACCCCTCAATAAAATTCACCTGCAGAAAAGGACCAAACATGCAATGCTCTGTATGCAGGCAGGGCAACACGAGGAAAATTGTTTATGCAAATGGTCGCCTGCCGAAGTTGCGCTCCCTGGAATGGCGAGAAGTGCTCCTCCTGGAAGGGGAATAGATAAATCAGGATATGAGGTAGAGCCGAAGAAGACTAGCGTGGGTGGTGGGAAGCAACACTCACACGGAGATTGTTGCCAAGGGGTGCCCCTAATACGGTAGCGATCTACGGCTCCGGAGGCGTCTGAGGGAACAGGGTAAAGGCAAGACAGATGAGGGCGGTAGGAGGACCGGGCTTGGCTGCCGTGGGTGAGGAAGACGTGGGGTTATACTGAGCAGTTGGCGCGAGCGTTGAACTCATGCCGGAGGATGCTGGACACATGATCACGGTGCCTGTCTCTCGTGATCAACGGACGGGAGATATATATATATATATATATAAATATGTATATATATATATATATATATATATATATATATATATATATATATATATATATATATATATATATATATACATATTTATATATATATGAGAGAGAGAAGCTAAAGTTAGATCACCACATGGTCACGATACCTTTAAACTTCATATGTAAGTCTGGTACGTTGGTGAGATAACGTGAAGGGAAGGAAAATAGCGACATGAAGTGAAGCGCCGCAGTTCGGTGTAACATAACGCGACGGGAAAGGGCTGGAGCAAGAGGAGGAGGAGGAGGAGGAGGAGGAGGAGGAGGGGAGGAGACCTGAGCGAGCGAGGATGTGTGTGTGTGTGTGTGTGTGTGTGTGTGTGTGTGTGTGTGTGTGTGTGTGTGTGTGTGTGTGTTGTTGGTATATCTTCAGTGGTAAGCAACATCCTGGCAATGCCTGCTACACCTGCCAGGGTCTGCGGTGATGTTCTTATCCCGACACTCTCTCTCTCTCTCTCTCTCTCTCTCTCTCTCTCTCTCTCTCTCTCTCTCTCTCTCTCTCTCTCTCTCTCTCTCTCTCTCAACCCTCGCCCCAGAGGCTGGCGGGGGTTGGAGCACGCTCGGTGAACACACCAATGGTCTGTAACACGGTGGGTTATGGTCTCGTCACACATCATTGGTCGGCTGAGTGTCAAGCACTCGCTCCCTTTTCGGATGTGTATGTGTGTGTGTGTGTGTGTGTGTGTGTGTGTGTGTGTGTGTGTGTGTGTGTGGGTGGGTGTGTGTTAGTGCCTGTGTTTGTGTAGATGTGTATATGTATACTTACGTCCGTCCGTCTGTGTGTGTGTGTGTGTGTGTGTGTGTGTGTGTGTGTGTGTGTGTGTGTGTGTGTGTGATTACTTGCCTTTAGAGCACGGGACGAGGGTTCTGCACTCATGGGTCCCCCCCCCCCCCCACATCTCCTTAACTCAGCCACCAAGTAGCCTTTTAAAACATAACTACACACAGACGGCGTTCATGGCTTCCCCTGTTCAGTGCCCTTTCCGTCCATCACTTTTTCACCCTGAAACACCACTTTCTGTGGCGTCCTCTTGAACCAACCTCCTCACCTGTTCCTTGCACTGGTCTCTGGTTCCTCTGGTACGGCATATTACGAGGAGCTGCTCCGTGTCAGTGTCGTCCAGTTGATCTAGATGCTTGAGTGCTGTGATTAGGTTCCCCTTTTTCTCTTCTTTTTTTCCTCTCTCTTCTTTAGCTCTCACCCTCTCATATGGAACATCTTTCTGAATTCAGGTACTATCTTAACTGCTCTTCTCTGGGTTCTCACTGTTAGATGATCACTTTGATGTCTGCTCAGACGGCACGGGGAGCTGAATGCCCTAATCAAGGCAATCTCATTACCTATATATATATATATATATATATATATATATATATATATATATATATATATATATATATATATATATATATATATATATATATATATATTACAAGAGTTCACAGTAGTGAACTAGTGTATGCATAAAACCACTAGGAAAATGAAACAAGTTCCCAAGAGCACTTTCTTGCAACGATCACATCATCAGGGGATATACAGTCACTTGATATACAATGAAGAGACGTAGCTAAGATGCCATTGGTAAACACCTCTGTGACGTCTTGCAAAAAAAAAAAATCTTATATATATATATATATATATATATATATATATATATATATATATATATATATATATATATATATATATATGTGTGTGTGTGTGTGTGTGTGTGTGTGTGTGTGTGTGTGTGTGTGTGTGTGTAGTGGGTGAGGAATGGGAGGTATTTAGGAAAGTAGTGCTCACTTGTGCGAGAGAAATATGTGGTACTTGGTGGAAGGTGGGATGTGGGCCAGGTGAGAAAGGCTAGTGAGTGGTGGGATGAGGAAATAAAGTTGCTTGTGAAAGAGACGAGAGAGTTGTGTTGGCGTTACGAGCTGGGAAGGAGTGCGAGTTATTGGGAAGATGCACCGGAGACAGCGGGAGGAGGTCAGATGGAAGATGCGTGGACTGGAAAATATGGCAAATGAAAATTGGAGTGAGAGAGTATCGGTAAACTTCAGGGAGAAGAAGAAAATGCATTACGAAGTAGGTTAGTAATGTGAGGAGAACAGCGGAACAGATGGCTAGGAGCATCAGACAGTGAAGCATATGGAGAATTTGGAACAGGTAAGGAAGAGGCGAAGAGGAGATGGAGCGAGTATTTTGAGTTACTCTTGAATGTGTTGGGTGATTGAGTGCCAGGCGTAAGATGTTTGGGCCTAGCATGTATGCGAAATGAGAGTGTTATTTTTGGTTTATGTGAAAAGAGAGGAGGTGATGAAAGCCTTGCGTAAAATTAAGTGCGGCAAGGCAGCTGGAGTCGATGCGATTGCAGTTGACATTTTCAAGAAAGGCGACTTTACTGCATGATTGGCTGGTCAGGATTTTCAGTGTACGTATATATGGGTCATGGACAGGTGCCTGAGCATTGACGAAATGCCTGTGTAATGCTGTCGTATAAAGGCAAGTGGGATAAAAGTAAATGTTCTCATTACATATGTACAAGTTTGTTGAGTATGGCTATTAAGTTGCGTAGGATAGTGGTGATTGAGATGGTAATAGCATGCACAGCACTATGTGGTTTTAGGAGTGGAAGAGGATGTGCGGTTGAGGAGTTTGCTTTCAAGAACCAGCGTGAAAAAGACTTAGAACAACAGAATGGTCGTATGTGGCATTCATGGATCTAGAGAAAAGGTATGATAGGATTTCTTGGGTTTCCCTGTGGAAGGTATTGACGAATGTATGGTGTGGGAGGAAAGCTGTCAGAAGCAGTGAAGAGTTTGTATCAAGAGGCACATGTGATTGTAAGAGGAGGGGAGAGTAAGGGGTTCCGGGTGAAGGTTGGTCTGCAGCAGGGATGTGTGATGTCACCATGGCTGTTTGATTTGGTTATGGATGAGGTGGTGAGGGGGGTGAATGCGAGTCTTAGAGAGAGGGATGGTCTTCAGTTTGTCAGGGTTGAAGGTCCTGGGAGGTGAATAAGTTGTTGTTTGCAGACTGTATGGAGCTAGCGGCAGATTCGAGTGAAAAAACTGAGTTTGGAAGTGTGTGAAAGGAGGACGTTGAGAGTCGGTGTGAATGAGAACAAGTATACTAGGTTTAGTATTGGAAAGAGACAGATAAGTTATAGCTTAAGTTTTGATGGAGAAAGCGTGGAGGAGGTAGGGTGCTTAAATCCATTCCTGGTAGTGTACATGACATCGAATGGAATCATGAAGGCTGAAGTGAGCCATAGGGCGGGTGAGGACTGTGTGGAAAGAGAGGTCACTAACTGTGAGGACAGAGATTGTATTTTCTTTTTTTTGTGATGGTATAGTATTTCCGACGGCGTTGTGTCGACGCGAGGCATTGGTCTTATACAAGCAAGTAAGAAATAGTGTGAACGTGATGCATATGGAATGTTTGAGGACAGTATTTGGTGCGAGGAGGGTTGATCAAATAAGCAATGTGAGAGAGAGAGAGAGAGAGAGAGAGAGAGAGAGAGAGAGAGAGAGAGAGAGAGAGAGAGAGAGAGAGAGAGAGTCTGGTAGCAACAGGAACATATATATGAGAAACCTGAAGCGGACACGCTGAAATGGGTTGAGTATATGGAGAGGATAAAGTGAGGAGAGAATGACTAATAGGATGTACGTGCTGGAAGTGGAGGGAATAAGGAAAACGGAGGACCTGAGGGAGATGTGGAAGGATAGAGTGAAAAAGGCCTTAAATGTCTTGGGCCTGAACATGCAGGAGGGTGTGAGGCATGATAAAGCATATAGCGCATTGGACCGTCATGCAGTACGCAGGGATGACCAGGAAAATGCGATTGCATAACATTGTCATGAAAATGATCATCCCATAGATCTTGAAAATCCTGTTATTCTATACCCCTCTGCTGATTATGCCACACTTAAAAACTTTGATTTGTTCCAAGGCAGTTTTAAAGCCCATCCTATCATTAACCAGATCATGATGAGACAAAACAGAAAACAAAGAAAAAAAAGTTGCTCGAGACACGCCCATCTATCCAGGTCACGGGCCACGTGAACCCCTTAATCACCCTCCCTTACAACGGTTACTGACATTAAAGCGGACAGTGGTTGGTCTGTACTGATTAGTGCTGGACGGCGGGACTCAAGCGTGATGTTGGGATTTGAATAACTCGCATGTATAGAAAAATTACATCTGTTACGTAAAATTGTATGAACTCGTACTGAAGTGCGATTTTCACCTTCATACTATCATCACGGACTGGTGTGATCATCGTATTTATCGATATATATTATATATATATATATATATATATATATATATATATATATATATATATATATATATATATATATATATATATATATATATATATATATTTATATATATATATATATATATATATATATATATATATATATATATATATATATATATATATATATATATATCCAGTGAACTTGGTATAGCTAGTAAAGGTTACCGGGTATAGGGGAACTACTCCCCCCCTCCCCCTGCTCTTCCAGACTCACTTTGCCTAAATTAGGACGGACAGATATTCCATTACGTTAGGATGGGCTATTTCATTTTTTATCACCTCGTAGCTCTGTAGTAGAGCTCCCGCCGCCTCCTGCCTGCCCTGTTGAGGCGGTTCGATTCTCATCAGTGGAGGTATATATATATATATATTATATATATATATATATATATATATATATATATATATATATATATATATATATATATAATATATATATTATATTATTTTTTCTTTGTACTGTCTGTTTTTTATGTTGGTAGATACCATTTAGTCGTCTGGCATCCCTTTGGATGATGCAATTGACATGAAATGTAAATGGCCAAACCATACCTGTTAATACCCTCGAAATGCCAATATTTACATACTATAACTTTACTGTTCATTTTATAATGCGGCAATCAATTACCTTTTAATATCATGAATGAAGGAACAACGCCATGAAGCGAAGAAACTTGCGATAGTTCGTGGAGAATTATTTTTGACTTCTTAGTACATCTATTGCTTGACAACAAACTTAGTTCGTTATTGTGTCTCACTCATGTTTCCTCTTACTACTCTTCCTCCACTCTCCACAACATCTTATCTTCACTATGTAGTTAACTACATCCTCACTCATTCCTACTTCCCAATGTCATTTAAACACCTTTACTCAGTTGGGTCAAGGCCAGAGTAAGCTTAAATTTCGAACATCTCTTGTTACCTTGTACTCATTACCTATCATAACCAGTCATCGTCGACCGATCACTTGCTCAGGTATGAATCATTGTGTGTATTCCTCGCACATCTCTCCTTATACCCTCGACCTATTACAATAACTTATCTTTTGAACCATGTTCCCTTCTAAACATACTCATTTTGTGTGTTCGGTAGTGTGTTGATTGTTGTTGTCAATGGCTCCAAAGTTTTCGCCTCCCCTCTCCTATGATCCACTCCGCTTCCATGGTTCACATCCCTACTAGATCACTCCTTTTCTCACAAACACATCACTTCACTCCACACACCATTCACACACTCACCCTCACCATTACATACAGATGGACTGCGATACTACACGACAGAATCAATTCAAACTGTCCTAATAATTTGTAATCACGAGGACCGACATTGCGAGAGATGCTCCTGGTGTTTCTGAATCGCGACACCACGTCTCGCACTCTAGTGGCATGGAAAGTTGCAGTTCTACTTGAATCGCACACGCAGTATTCTGTCGAAGACTGTACTGCCATGATACGCCAGCCTTTCTCATACAAGCGCCAGCGTTAGAGACGGTTGCGCCAAGATACCAGTGACTGAGCCTTGAAGGATTTACCTCACTTGCCACCCCTCATTCCTGTTTAAACAAATTAAACTAAGGAGGAATCCACGAACCTGAAATAATTCAAGTCCATCATTTTTGAATTACGTCAGATTAACTTAACGTGGAAAAATGTATGTTATCTAAAGATTCAAGATATTATATCAGTTAAACATCCAAGAGTTAAGTCTCTTCCAGACCTTCACCTTACTCCAGATCACAAGTTAATCGACAACAAAGATTTCTTTTGCTGGACGATATTTTGAATCATTTTTGTTCTGTGCTCGAACCCTGACTGTGAATCGACAATCATCCAGAACGTCGAGTTAAGTGAAAGCAGCGTGCTCGTGTGATGGAGATCACCAAGTCTGATGCTTGGTGGGTGGAGGTGATCAACTCCTGTGCGTGTGAATGGAAGTACACAAGTGATGTGGCCTGTGGAGGTGAGGTGCATCAAGCTCTTGCTTGGTGAATTGTGGAGATCAACGTGCTGTGCTGTGGTGTAAGTGACATATAGTACTAGTGCATGTGTGGGTTCGGAATCTCAAGCTCCGTGGCGTCTGAGTGATGCATGACAACATATCTGTCTACAGTGAAGAAAAGTAGGTCAAACACTGTGGTGTGTGAATAAGATGGCCTAAGATCCGTGGCAGTGGGATGACGATGTCCAAATCCGTGCTTTCACGAACGTTAAAGAAAAAAAAAAATAAAAGTATACCCTTGGCCTGTGAAAATCTCCCACAGAATCCTCCTACTTTCACACATCTCCTCACAAAAACCCATATTGGAACACCCTAGCACATATCACAAATCCTTCAACTCATCATCACCTTATCTCCTTCACTACTTTATCACCCACATTATACGACCATTGTATGAAGTGTCCCATGGCTCCCATGCAAATTGGCGAGTACCTTTTGTGGCTGTGCCAGAACATCTATTCAAAAGTTTAAAGTGGTATTAGGACACACACAAGGGGCAAATGTATGTGTTAAAAATCTCCTGACGTCTAACTTTGCTAAGAGTTTTCAGACAGACCCACCCACTGATTGTGCCAGTTGGTTTTGTCAAACAAATAGAAAAAAGATTCCATGATACTAGAATCTGCCCTCATTATTAGTTCAGATATAATATCATACTATATATATCATCACTGAAATATCGATTAATGTAAATATAATTATATTTTATTATTGTTTTATATTTTTTACATTTGTTATTTATTATATATTATATTATTATTAATATTATCTCACTCCCATTACTTATCATTATTCACCTTATTCCATTCTTGTAACACAGATTCGTGTACTATCCCCCACACAGGTCTCCTTCCCAAGCTCACTTACTCTCACCACCTTCTTCACCCCAACATTCACTCCTCTTTTCTGAAAACCCATACTAATCTTCACCTTAGCCTCCACAAGATAATGATCATATATATATATATATATATATATATTATATTATATATATATATATATATATATATATATATTATATATATATCTTTGCGTACTGTCTGTTTATGTAATGTGGTAAGGATACCATTTACGGTGTCATGGCACCTTGTTGGATGATTGTATTTGCATGAATGTATATTGATCTGAAACCTTCCTTTATTACCCTGAATATTGCCATATGTGTTTATCAACTGATGAGATCTTTACTGGTTCATTTTATATGGGCAAAATCATAATTACCTTTTAATGATCAATGTAATTGAAGGGAACAAAGCGCATTGAAGCGAGAGAAACCTTGCGATTGGTCGTGGTAAGAATTTTTTTTGAATTCTTAGTAGCATTATTGGCTTGACATCAACTTAGTTCGGTTTATTGTGTCGTTCACTATGTTTACCTTTACTACTCTCCCGTCATCACAACATCCTTATTTTCACTAATGTAGATTAACTACACTCCTCTTCCCTACTTCCTCATGTCTATGATAACCTTATGTTTACTAAGTTAGGGTCAAGGCCAGAGTTAAAGCTAACAATTTGAATCATCTTGTGTTCACTTGTACTCATTACCTTCATAGATCCAGGTTCATGGTCGGCCGATCACCCCTGAGCCCTGGTTGAGATCAGTGTGTGTGTGTGTCTACCACTCTCTCCTTAACTCTGACCTTATCTTCACAATAACCTTATCTTTACCAAGTTCACTTCTGTAGCTTGGATCATTCTGTGTGTGTGTGTGTGTGTGTGTGTGTGTGTGTGTGTCCTCTCTGCTCTCCTTGACTACACCCTTATCTTCACAATACCCTTATCTTTGTAAGCTAGGCTCGAGGGCGGCAGAAACGTTTTCTTCACACACACACACACACACACACACACACACACACACACACACACACACACACACACACACACACACACACACACACACACACGTCACCCTTATTAACATACAGATGGACCAGCGATACTACACGGACAAGAATTCAATTCAGAACTGTCCTATATATTTTGTAATCACCGAGGGACCGACATGTGCGAGAGAGAGTCCTGGTGTTTCTGAAGGCGGCGACCCACGTCTGCGCTACTTCTAGTGGCATGGAAAGGTGTGGAGTCCTTTGAAGTGACCCAGTATTTTCTGTCGAGACTTGTACTGCCAGTGATACAGCCTCGCCTTTATCTATACATAGTCGCCAGCGTTAGAGAGGTAGCGTCAAGAACAGGTGACTGAGCCTTGGAAGGGAGATCCTCACTTGGCCCCCTTCTCTGTTCCTTGTTTTGGAAAAGTATAAACTGGAGGGGAGGATTGCCAGCGGAATGAAATAGATCAAGTCATCATTTTGAATTACGTGCAGATAACTTAACGGGTGGAGAAAATGTAGTTAATCTAGATTAAGAGATATTATAATCAAGATTAACATATAAGATTATAAGTCTCTCCAGACCTGTCCTCTGTACTCCACGGAGTTCACAAGTTTAACGACAAACCAAAGATATTCTTTTTGCTGGGGACCGACTAGTGTTGAATGCATGTGTTTGTTCAGTGGGGCTCGAACCCTGACGTTGGTGAATAGGACAATCAGTCCAGAACGTCGAGGTAAGTGGTAAAGGATGCTGTGGCTGTGGTGAATGGGAGAGTAGAGAAGGGTG
>NC_092224.1:81578649-81631149 GCF_036320965.1 Panulirus ornatus | reverse complement strand
TTGAGAAATCCCAGGAAGCCATGCTGGTCTGGTCATCACCTCAGGTGCAGAGAATATTGAGCCACAGTCTTGCTTTGCAAATGGCCCGTCGCACCGTGGGGGGATGCATGCACCCAGGAGCAAATGACAGAGGATTGTGTGACCTCTGGCTCCACCTGCGGGAAGGTCTTCTGCCAGGCGATAGCAAGTTCGAAATGAGTTCCTCATGACCCCGGACACTCGTACGATTTTTGAAGTCTGTTTACTGGGAAAGTTTTTCCTCTCGTATCTCTATAGTCTTGTGTTGTGTTCACCCGGCGTACCACGGGGCTACGTAGAGACTCCAGAACACCCTGGTCTTAAGCTCTTCGTTGCCTTCGTCAGGAGAAAGTGTAGTTGTCGTCCTCGACCCGATAACATTACGTGACTGAGAACGATGACCCCGGAAGTCATTATCGATGTTATCCATAACAAATTAGTTATGATAATATCAGTGCATTTATATAACGGGGAGGAGGGGGGGGGCAGGACGCCCCCAGGGTCACTGGACCAGATAATGTGTTAGAAATGCCTCGTTCTCGACATCTGGCTGGAATTAGATAGTGTATAAGTGTAGGCAATATACTATATAATGTGTTTTCTGCGAACGACAATTGAAGCAAGATTAATTCACATGTTCCAGGAATTTTATGGCGCCTAGTTTGTTACTGTTAGTCTAGCGTTATTCAGGAAACGGAATTATGAGAGTGATGATTATCAGATGTGATGTTGATAATTATACCGCTTGGAACAACGAGACAATTATCTCCTCTGTTGCCTCAAGTAAATTACAATCAATTATAAGTACCCTAACGTAATGCATTACAGTGAGGTACATAGGATAATGTTATGTGTCAGAAACGTATTTGATGGAATATATGATTATGGTGTCTGGTGCAGTATGATTATGCATTGTATGCATAATACCTTGTCAGAAATGTGTCGGACGCACACACACACACACACACACGCGCACACACACACACACACACACACACACACACACACACACACACACACACACACACACACACACACACACACACACACACTCTCTCTCTCTCTCTCTCTCTCTCTCTCTCTCTCTCTCTCTCTCTCTCTCTCTCTCTCTCTCTCTCTCTCTCTCTCTCTCTCTCTCCCCGGCACTGGGGACAGCCAGGGTCCACTGCTTGTCTTCATCAAGCCACTCTCGTGTAGTCTAATGAAACCTCCTCCTAATGAGTCGTGAGGATCAAATGAGGGAAATGTTCCACCAGGAGAGAGAGAGAGAGAGAGAGAGAGAGAGAGAGAGAGAGAGAGAGAGAGAGAGAGAGAGAGAGAGAGAGAGAGAATATTAATGTTGGGGGTGGGGGAGGAGGTGGTAGCAATTACCCTCACAACACTTGTTTCATGTCTCGTTTGCGTTAACCACTGGGCGACGGAGATGAGTCCGGCCTGAGCTGTGCTGAGTGTGTGAGTACTGAGTAGTGTTAAGTGTGTGAGTACTGCTAAGTATGTGAGTAAATGAGCTGTGCAGTGTCTATTGGTACTAGGCCTGTGCAGCATATGAGTAATGAGCTGTGCAGTGCTTGAATAGTGAGCTTATTTCTTATTTCATCATCTCATTTCTCATTTCTGGTTTTATTTCCTATCTCTCGATATCACTTTTACCTTACATCTCATTCGGCCTCATCTTTTGCTATCCTGTGTTCTTCCGTGTGTGTGTGTGTGTGTGTGTGTGTGTGTGACCAGAGTGCCTCTCGTGGCACAGCCATGTCCTTGGCTCACAAAATTGAATTTCCAGACTCATGTTAAGTGCGGGTTGTAAATATTTGCATGGTAGATAATCCTTCATGTGATTTAAGTGTCGTTAATAATTCAGGTGATTCAAGTGTCGTTCATAATTCGGGTGATTCAAGTGTCGTTCATAATTCGGGTGATTCAAGTGTCGTTAATAATTCGAGTGATTCAAGTGTCGTTCTTCTTTTCTTTTTCGTTAATCTGATTTTGTTTCGATCGTTTCCTTCGTTGTTCCCATTGGTTAATAAGTTCTGCTCAAGTTCAGACCTCGGAGACGTGCCTGTACAATCTTTTTTGTTTGACGGAATTTTTTTTTATATACATTTGCTGAGAGAGATTGTTTGGTAGGCTGAGGTGCGACGCAGGACGTCTGAAAGGTAAGGCAAGATAACAGAGAGACAGAGAAAGATGGCCGAAATGAGAGACAGGAGGGTTGAGATGTATATAAAAGAATATAGATTAAAAATGATGCTGTAACTACTAAGAAGATAGGATGGATGGGGAAGGATGTGACACACAGCGGCTGAGAGACAGTAGAGAAGACCTGAGAATGAAGACTGGATGGCTGAGAGATGTCATAGGATACTGAGACATGAGTGAGAACCAATGAGAGGTAGGTCGTGACAGGTCTGTGGAAATGATGAAAGTGTGCGTAGCTTCGATTGATCAAGGAAAGACACATTGTGAAGCTCAAAGGAAACAACGTGGGAAGTTCCGATTGTCTCTAGTGTACAGTAATGACTTAAATGATGTTCCTGGGTTTCATCGCGGAGGTAGTGCTTGTGTTGGAGTAACTGGTGGTAGGAAAGAGTGGTCTAAAACAGGTGTGGGAGTGAGTCGCAGCTTGTACAGCAATGGCACGTTCTGACGTCTTCCAGGCTGGGGCATAACGGGCGGTGAGGGCGAGGTGTGGTGACAGTGGTCTCCAGAGTGGAAGCCACCAACCACTGGGTGCAGATGATCCTGTTCTTCTGTGAACTGGATGAGAGGATGATGTTTGGACCAGAGAAAACAGTGAAAGTAGGAGACAAGGTAATCGAGCTGTTGAATGGAGCATTACATGTTTTCAATAAGCGTAGATATTAGGAGTAATATTCAGCCAAGATGGTAGAGGGAAAAACTGAAGTTAAGAACAAACTCGTACAAGATAGAAGGATCAGAGATGGACCGAGATCTCCGGTGAATGGGTTGAACATGAAGTGGATAAGAGTGTAAGAGGAGTGTATGACGGAGTGTTTGTCCCATACCTGATGGATGGAAGTGACACCCTTGTCGCCCCAAGACCAGATAGAAAAGATAGGAGCTGCAGAGATGGATGACTTGTGCAGTGTCGTAGGAATGTCGTGAGCAGATGAGGAACGGATATGTAAGAGGGCGATAGAAATGTGTTGTGAGGAATCCGTCAGAAATTCACAAAGAGAAAAGTTTCTGTTAAGATGATGACACGTTCATGTCAAATATACGACAGATGGTACGTTGACAAAGATGGTTCATGAGAGTGTGGTTGAAGGAAGGTGCGAGATATGCACCGCACAAGAGATGGACAGATGTAGTGGATGAATGAATCATATACCAGGGAAATGTTTTCTGGTCCTGTGTTAAGGAGGATGTGTTGTGTGTGTGTGTGTGTGTGTGTGTGTGTGTGTGTGTGTGTGTGTGTGTGTGTGTGTGTGTGTGTGTGATGGTGGAGGATGTGACCTTAGGTACAGCTCTCGTCTGACGAGAGACACTTTGGTGAACACAGTAAAACATTAGGAAGATCTTTTATCGGTGACGCAACTTTTTATTTACTTCAGTTCAATGGACATTGATTAAGAATGTGCCTGAGTGTACCGTAAGGCTGTATATACTAGAGTCATCTCTTGTAAAATGGGATCAAAAGACAATGTAGAAGACAATTGCTTGATATGTATTCAGTAAATAAAAAGCTGTTTGTGATTTCCAGAGGTTGAGTATAATCTATTTATGGAGGTGCTTCACATGTCTGTCCAAGAGAAGCGAGAAGAGAGACTTGTTTTGCCTCTTGACGTGGTGGGGACCTCCTTCCCCATAATAATGAATCGTAGACCTGATGAAAAATTCTCACCGTATCGTTCCGGGTTCCACGTCAACAGACAAGAAAGAATATCCAAGGACGAATCTCCGGAGATTAACACATGACAGTCGTCGAACAGGTCAGCCGACGTGATATTGAGAAAGAATATCCGGAACAAATCTCTAGAGATTAACACAAGACAATCGTGTAAGAGTTCGTCACTCGAGTTATTGCGGTTCGCGGGAATAATTCTTTTCAAATATGTTAAGATTAGGTCAAAAGTTTTACGAAGAAAATGCTTGAAAGTGGTTAAGGAAGAAAGAAGAAGAAGAAGAAGAAGAAGAAGAAGAAGAAGAAGAAGGAGAAAGAAGAAGGAGAAGAAAGAAGACTTAAAAACAGGGAGAGGAGGAAGAAAGAAGAGACAAGGAACAAGATGAGAATTATAACACCATATACTTTTCAGGTTATACACCGGTACTGCTAGACCTGCTATCAGACTGGCCTTAGCGCCCTGGGGAAAATTGTTCCAAGTAAACCAACTATCAATGGTACAGCCACTGTACCGATGTTAACTCTAGCTCATCATGGTACAGGAACTGCACTGTTGTGAGGTAACCCTCTAGCTTTTCTCGGTACAGCTACTGTATCCGTTTTCAGTAGAAAAAGAAGAAAGTAGAAGGAGAAGAATGAAGATGAAGAAGACGACGAAGAAAGAGTCCCCTTTAGTGTTATAAGATAATCAGGTACATTCTCACGGTACAATCTCTATACCGTTATGGAATATTCCTTTAATGTCTCACGTACATTCCCTGTACCGTTGTAAGATAATTCTGTAGCTTAACACGGTACAGTAAGTGTACCGTTGCATGATAATCTAGTAGCTGAACACGGTACAGTAAGTGTACCGTTGTATGATAATCTAGTAGCTTAACATGTACAGTCACTACCGCTTCAATCTGACAAATCTTTTTTTTTGCCTCATTAACAAAGTTGTCTTTCCAATAGACACGCCCCTTGTGGGGTTCGGTATAAAGTCACGGTAACAGGGGCTCAGTATACACTCAGCGTACCGTCCCACTCAGCGTACCCTGGGGTACAGTATCCATTCTGAGTACAGTTCCAGTCAGTATACCGCAGAGTACTGTATATAGTCACGTTGCCACCCCAGGCTGGAGGATGTTTCCAGCACGCTCATGATGGCTCCAGGACCACGGCATCAGCTGGAGAACAACCCACCAGCTCACAAGACTCATATCGTGCTTTTCAGCTCCTTACCCAACCACCCTTATGATAAACACCTCCCCTTCCCCTAACCAGTGTCGCTTCCCACACACCCTGACCGCTCTTCTGCAGGGTCTCTGGAAGAGGCGAGTCTCCTTACCACCCCCCCATAACACTTCCAAAATACTCGACCATTATCCAGGCAGTCACCTTTATCTTCGGTTCAACCCCTCCAATCTTCCCCGAGATCCCAGACTTCAGGTTTTATATATGTATTGTTTGGCGCCTCGCCGACACCTCGGTTCCAGGAAACCCTCCAGCTCTGGACGTCGGCGTCTGTTCTGAATTTAAGGAAAGACGTCACCCGACATGTGATGCGATGTTTTTCGTGATCTCTTGTACACCCGCGATGTCCAGTGTTACTCTTCTTACTTCTTGTATATATATATTTGCTGAAATCCAGCTCACGAATGAGGTGGGTCATCCTGTATATCGATAGCAACACAGACGAAAGCCTGGGGGTAAGTGTCGTACAGTAGCAATATGTCTGCAACCCGAAGATTAACAAAGCACAAGAGAGATGTATGGTCAGGGTTTCATCCCAGCCGATCTAATGTCGTCTTCTTTTTCTCTCCTCGTTATACACGACGGTGATTCCCCTGCTGAAGTATGTCCTCGTTTTATCACTGTTCTGGTTATGGTCGGTCATTTGACAAGCTTTGACAACAGGCATTCTTTTTTTTCTGTCCCTTCATATGGTCATCTTTTTTCTTCAGTCCCTCATATGGTTATCTTTTTTTTCTTCAGTCGATCATATGGTCATCATTTTTTCTATCAGTCCCTCATATGGTCATCATTTTTTCTTCAGTCCCTCATATGGTCATCATTTTTTCTATCAGTCCCTCATATGGTCATCATTTTTTCTTCAGTCCCTCATATGGTCATCTATTTTTCTTCAGTCCCTCATATGGTCATCATTTTTTCTTCAGTCCCTCATAAAGTCATCTTTTTTTCTTCAGTCCCTCATAAAGTCATCATTTTTTCTTCAGTCCCTCATATGGTCATCTATTTTTCTTCAGTCCCTCATATGGTCATCTATTTTTCTTCAGTCCCTCATATGGTCATCTTTTTTTCTTCAGTCCCTCATATGGTCATCTTTTTTTCTTCAGTCCCTCATATGGTCATCTATTTTTCTTCAGTCCCTCATAAAGTCATCTATTTTTCTTCAGTCCCTCATATGGTCATCTTTTTTTCTTCAGTCCCTCATAAAGTCATCTATTTTTCTTCAGTCCCTCATATGGTCATCATTTTTTCTTCAGTCCCTCATATGGTCATCATTTTTTCTTCAGTCCCTCATATGGTCATCTTTTTTCCTTCAGTCCCTCATATGGTCATCTTTTTTTCCTAATCGTGTGCCCTGTCATCCTGGTCCAGTCACCACAGTCTGTGCCGAGGTTGATGGCTCGCTGATACTGACTGCTTTGCCGTCCGTGGCAGCAGCAGCGTTGCCGCCGCCAACTGCTCTTGAATGATTCCATACCAATTTCCTTTTACGTAACTCGTAGTTCACTGGAACATCAATGCTGTCGATAGCCACCCCCCGCCGCAAGAACCCCTTCTCTCTCTCTCTCTCTCTCTCTCTCTCTCTCTCTCTCTCTCTCTCTCTCTCTCTCTCTCTCTCTATCAACGGTCCTCCAGTCGTGTCTCTACAGAAAGCCGTAACTCCAGTTCCCTCTGCCCTGAGCTCGGTCGTAAATTTTGAGTCAACACCGGTTCGCACGGGTTCGAATTTTGGGTGCAGCAGTTGGCCTACACACAACCCAGGTGTTCATCTCCCCCTTAGGGCTGATTGAGAAACAGGTACCTGGCTTGGTCTAGGGTATGTGTGTGTGTGTGTGTGTGTGTGTGTGTGTGAGAGAGAGAGAGAGAGAGAGAGAGAGAGAGAGAGAGAGAGAGAGAGAGAGAGGGAGAGAGAGAGAGAGAGAGAGAGAGAGAGAGAGAGAGAGAGAGAGAGAGAGAGAGAGAGAGAGAGAGAGATTGCTGTTTCTGTGTTATGGGGAGAGCGTCTTACACTCGTGTTGCCCCGTCTCATATCCTTGTATATATGTCCCGTATCTATTACTCCCACTTACGTATGCACACGCACACACACACACACACACACACACACACACACACACACACACACACACACACACACACACACACACACACACACACACACACACACACACACACACACGGGCCTCCGTCAGCTTCCCAGGATTTCTCATGAATCATAATTTTACTTGGAATCAACCAACACACGCTGAATATTTTTAGGGTTATTTCTTAGAAAAAAAAAAATAAGTTCACTCCCATCTTCGTGCCTCTCTCTCTCTCTCTCTCTCTCTCTCTCTCTCTCTCTCTCTCTCTCTCTCTCTCTCTCTCTCTCTCTCTCTCTCTCTCACCGTGTCTTAAAGTGGGAAAGACACTCAGTCACTCCCAAAATCTATCTTAAGACAGTTCGTCCGCCCATCTTCTCATATCTTACCGATAAAACCCTCACTTGAGATGAAGATAAATAAGAAACCTCTCTGGTCATCCAGAAGTCACAGACATCATTCACTTCACGTTGACAACAATCACAGTGACATTAATCCTCCGATATTTCTAACTTGATAACAAGTAGGCCGGGAGAG
Source organism: Panulirus ornatus (assembly GCF_036320965.1). Lineage (NCBI taxonomy): Eukaryota > Metazoa > Arthropoda > Malacostraca > Decapoda > Palinuridae > Panulirus > Panulirus ornatus. The sequence goes on along the minus strand of NC_092224.1, from coordinate 81,623,415 downwards.
AGATACGCCCACGAGGGGCCGAACACACTCACAGTGACCCTGTGTACAGGAAAGGTTTGTCCAGCAGCTGGCTGGAGATGAGACGACGGGAGATGTTTGTACAGTGTACGTGGGGGAGAGAGAGAGAGAGAGAGAGAGAGAGAGAGAGAGAGAGAGAGAGAGAGAGAGAGAGAGAGAGAGAGTGTGTTCTTCCCATTCTCTATTTTGCAAGGCTGTTACTATGGCGTGAAATGTAACATAATAGAACTTTATAAGGAGTTACTTTGAACCTTAAAGTTGGTGGTGTGTACGATCCATGCAGGTGGCGAGGGTTAAATGGTGTCGAGTCAGGCGTCGCCACCTATGTCCGTGTTGCTTTACCAATGTTTACATTAGGGATGCAAGATGTAGATCCTCCACTCATTAAGATAATGGCAATATGAGCCTCATTTACTCTCAACAACTCAGTCATTCTGTTGATGGTAATTGCTTAACATGATAAATGTTTCCCCAGTACGATCAGATTATTAAAGTTCAGAGATTCTGTCCTGTTGATATTTCAAGAGTAATACAAGAGTCACACATCCGATAATGTTTCATCGTATGTGTGGTGACGCACAGTGAAAATGTGCGAGGACTTTCACAAACGTATTTTGAGCATAAGTGCGTCACTCACAAATATTAAGACATCCTGTACAACCTGCTCTCCTGCTGGATCTTAGCGTGGGTTCAGGTCGCCCGGCCAAACCTCGTCATTAGAGTCGAAATCTTTTTCTATTGACACCGTCGCACCTCGTATTCCCGAGGCGTCGTGGTCGTCGTCAGCTGTGCACGACACAAACACACGAACGAACCTTCCAGGATCACAACTTTATTGCATGACACCGCTCCAGCTTGGTACAGAATTGATATAATACGTCACAGTATATATATATATATATATATATATATATATATATATATATATATATATATATATAATTCACTGTTCAGTGTCCAGATTGATATATGACTTCCCTAGTGACAGCGAAGGTTCTCTGTAGTCATATTACACTACCATTACGATCGTATTACCACTGCTTTTACACACACACACACACACACACACACACACACACACACACACACACACCCACACACACACACACACACACCTCCGTGGTGCAGTGGTTAGTGTTGTATCCCCGCGGGACTGGGATATAGTCGGCCACGTCTCCAAGACCGTCCCAAAGATCTGGGTGAGGCGAGGAGCGAAGGTTGAGTCTGTGCTGGTCGAGGGATCTGGGTGTCTGGGTTGTGTGTTGCGTCTTGCATTATTGTGACCTGGAATGGCCATGTGACCCGTAATGACATTCGTGCCTTTCACTTTGACCTGTGGTGGTATTTGTGTCGTACATTTTGACCTGTGATGGTGTATGTGTCTCACATTGTGACCTGTGATGGTGTGTGTGTCTCACATTGTGACCTGTGATGGTGTATGTGTCTTACATTGTGACCTGTGATGGTGTATGTGTCTCACATTGTGACCTGTGATGGTGTATGTGTCTTACACTGTGACCTGTGATGGTGTATGTGTCTTACATTGTCACCTGTGATGGTGTATGTGTCTTACATTGTGACCTGTGATGGTGTATGTGTCTCACATTGTGACCTGTGATGGTGTGTGTGTCTTACATTGTGACCTGTGATGGTGTATGTGTCTTATATTGTGACCTGTGATGGTGTATGTGTCTCACATTGTGACCTGTGATGGTGTATGTGTCTCACATTGTGACCTGTGATGGTGTATGTGTCTCACATTGTGACCTGTGATGGTGTATGTGTCTCACATTGTAACCTGTGATGGTGTATGTGTCTCACATTGTGACCTGTGATGGTGTATGTGTCTCACATTGTGACCTGTGATGGTGTATGTGTCTCACATTGTGACCTGTGATGGTGTATGTGTCTCACATTGTGACCTGTGATGGTGTATGTGTCTTATATTGTGACCTGTGATAGTGTATGTGTCTCACATTGTGACCTGTGATTGTGTATGTGTCTTATATTGTGACCTGTGATGGTGTATGTGTCTCACATTGTGACCTGTGATGGTGTATGTGTCTTACATTGTGACCTGTGATGGTGTATGTGTCTTACATTATGACCTGTGGTGGCATTAGTGTCGTACGCTGCGATGTGTGATAGCTATTTTCACAGTTCTTGCTCATAACTGTATTTCGGGTTTCACTTGTCATCTCGGTGTTATCGTGTCTCGTGCTGGTTTCTAGTTACTAACGTTATACTGTAGCTCGTCGTGGTTTCTAGTAACTAACATTGATCGTATCTCATGGTGGTTTTCAGCAACTAACGTTTATGATGCATCTCGTAGTGGTGTCTAACATTAACGTTTACTATATCTCGTGGTGGTTTCTATCAACTGACGTTTACCCTATCTCATGATGGTTTCTAGCAACTAACGTTTATGATGTATCTCGTAGTGGTGGTTTCTATCAACTGACGTTTACCCTATCTCATGATGGTTTCTAGCAACTAACGTTTATGATGTATCTCGTAGTGGTGGTTTCTATCAACTGACGTTTACCCTATCTCATGATGGTTTCTAGCAACTAACGTTTATGATGTATCTCGTAGTGGTGGTTTCTATCAACTGACGTTTACCCTATCTCATGATGGTTTCTAGCAACTAACGTTTATGATGTATCTCGTAGTGGTGGTTTCTATCAACTGACGTTTACCCTATCTCATGATGGTTTCTAGCAACTAACGTCACAGTGTAGCTGGTCTTGGTTTCTTGCAACTAAAGATGCAATGCAACTTTACTCCTTGCAGCTAGAGTTCTATTTTGCACCTCCTGTTTCACACGGAACTTGTGGGATTTTGTAACCAAAGATGGACTGTAATTTGTAATGGTTTGTAGCAGTTAGAAAGTTCTATTGCATCTCTTGTTGGTCCCCTTGCCATTGAAGCTGCATTATGACTCGTGACATCCTGCAGGTCGAGGTATATTGGTTTCTTGCAGCCTGATGTGTATTGTGTCTCTGCAATGGTTTCATGCAGCTAAAGTTGTGTTCCTCAAGGACTTTCTTTCCATTTGTTCCCCGGAGACCTGATGATGCCTCGTGGCTGCCTAGGCACCTCTGGTGGCGAGGGGAATTCGTCGTGCGTGTGTGTGTGTGTGTGTGTGTGTGTGTGTGTGTGTGTGTGTGTGTGTGTGTGTGTGTGTGTGTGTGTGTCAGCGAGAGTCTGTGAATACGTATTTGTCAGTAGGGAGGAAGCTCCAGGTCGTACATATCTCTAATTTGGGTTTAACGTATGACGTAGATATTTTCGCACCATAAACCTAAGGGCGATCCTGACGTCAGCTGGTTTGCCTCCCACACAGCCCTTCTGATATAAATTTCTGGAGACAGGTTTAGTATTATACCAACCCTTACGTCCCTCTCGTAAACCAGCTCTTGTTCGCTCCTACCTGCAAGATGCTAGTCATAGTCTGGTCTCACTGTTTCCCATCTCCATCACATTACGTTTGTTGAGGGTGAATTTTAGTCCTCCATCCCAAAACCCTTGTTATTGCAATAGACCTAAATCTGTTGATATTCGTTGGTGGTTGTACTAATCTTCTGCCAAAACCTACCTGGCTAGTACCTCTCCTGTTATCATAATTCTATGATAATTCCAGTTGTGTTATAGAATTAACTTTGAATTCTCCCCACAACTTTAGCTACATCCACCTCCCTCTCTCTCCCCCTCTCTCTCAAGGTAGCATCTTATGTTCATTGCAGAACCAACACATCTCTTACACGTTTACTGCTCACACATTCTCCCTCTCTCTCAGCCACCACTCTCTTCGTCAGTCTCACCTTTGTCTGTAAACATCGCTTGATGATTACAATTCGTGCTAAGAGGCCGTGTCATCTAGTCAGCCTGAAACCGAACGTTTTTACCGTGTGTCACACACCATGGCTGGAATCCTCCCACAAAGATAGCTGAGGAAGTCGAAATCTTCACCTTCCTTCACCTCACTACCCACAACAACCCATCAACCCATTGTAACTCATGCTCCATACTGTGACTATCTCTTTCCCCAACACCATAGATATACTTTTCATCCGTTACTGTATTGGCTACGTCATTTTACCCCAACTGGCTCAGCTGATTATACTCTTGTAGACGTCTCATTACTCCCCTCACTTCCTCCTCCAGGTTCACCGTCTAAGTGCCCGCCAAGACATTGCCGTAGTAGTTATTTTCGTATTCGTTGGGGAAGCTTACTGCCTCTCTTTCCTTAGCCGATGCCTCTGTCTGTAATGATTGTATGGTGGATGTTATTGATGTAGGGGATGACCTGTCCTTGTTTGAGGTCCTTGATGACCTGTCCTAGTTTGAGGTCCTTGATGACCTGTCCTAGTTTGAGGTCCTTGATGACCTGTCCTAGTTTGAGGTCCTTGATGACCTGTCCTAGTTTGAGGCCCTTGATGACCCGTCCATATTTGAGGTCCTTGATGACCCGTCCTTGTTTGAGGTCCTTGATGACCTGTCCTAGTTTGAGGTCCTTGATGACCTGTCCTAGTTTGAGGCCCTTGATGACCCGTCCTTGTTTGAGGCCCTTGATGACCCGTCCATATTTGAGGTCCTTGATGACCCGTCCTTGTTTGAGGTCCTTGAAGACCTGTCCATATATGAACAGATAACCTGGACACTAGACCCACCACGAGGCTCTCTGTAGTCTGTCTTCCTCCACCTTACCCTCACGTCCCACGTCACATCTTGGCCACTTCTAACCCTGAGGACGTACCCCCCATAGCACGGGGTCTCGACCAGACCCATCCCTTAGCTCTCCCAGTCGACCAGACCCATCCCCTCAGCACTCCCAGTCGACCAGACCCATCCCCTCAGCACTCCCAGCCTCTGTGTCAGAACCTGCCAGGTTGCCGGGGTCATCGACCCAGATCATGGAATACGACGTGGAATAATTTGGCTTCCCAGTTGTACGTTGAGGATGATGATGATGATGATGATGATGATGATGATGTTCGAGTTCAGTATAGCTTTCCTTCCCCTCTCTCTCTCTCTCTCTCTCTCTCTCTCTCTCTCTCTCTCTCTCTCTCTCTCTCTCTCTCTCTCTCTCTCTCTCTCTCTCTCTCTCTCTCTCTCCAGTGGTGTGTGTTTGGGGGTGTCGTCACGTCTGTGGCCTTCTGGTGCCCCCTCGTTAGCCACATACCCCAGAACCCGAGCAGTGAAGGATCACTTTCCCTGAAAGGATTGATGATGTCTTCTATTTTCAGACTCTTGTACTGCATGCAGTTGACATCCGATAATGACTGTGTCAGCGCCTCAGGCGTCCACGTGTGCCCTAACAAGTTGTGGCACGTGTGTGTGTGTGTGTGTGTGTGTGTGTGTGTGTGTGTGTGTGTGTGTGTGTGTTTGTGTGTGTGTGTGTTTGTGTGTGTGTGTGTGTGTGTGTGTGTATGTGTGTGTGTGTGTGTGTGTGTGTGTGTGTGTCTGTGAGTCTGTCTGTCTGTCTGTCTGTGTGTATGCGTGTGTGTGTGTGTGTGTGTGTGTGTGTGTGTGTTTGTGTGTGTGTGTGTGTGTGTGTGTGTGTGTGTGTGTGTATGTGTCTGTCTGTCAGTCTGTGTGTCTGTCTGTCTGTGTGTATGCGTGTGTGTGTGTGTGTGTGTGTGTGTGTGTGTGTGTGTGTGTGTGTGTATGACATCTGGATAGTTATACTTCTTCGCCGTTTCCCGTTTCCCGTTTCCCGCGTGAGCGAGGTAGCGCCTGGAACAGACGAAGAAAAGGCCTCACGCGTAGGTGTTGCCGGACTCCGCCTCGCCAAGCTTACACCACGAGTGACAAGTCACTTTTCATCGTCATGGGACGAAACATAGAGTACTGCCTCGTTAAAGAACTAAAGGCATTCAAAATGAGACCTTCCTGCCCCTGCTGCTAAAAATAGCGCAGTCTTTCACCTGCAGCAACCTAGGATAAGAAAAAAAAACATTCTTTATACAACACCACCACCCTCTTAGGGAGGAGTCCTTGAGTAATGATTATGAAGAGTACATATATATATATATATATATATATATATATATATATATATATATATATATATATATATATATATATATATATATATATATATATATACTCACACACACACACACACATACCTATGTCAACCATGCAATGTACACTTGATATTTGATATAAGCTGTTTACCAATGTTCCCCGAGAATCGAACCCTGACCATCTGTGTGGCACCCAGGTAACCTAACCCCCGAGGCCACGATGAGCTTATAACAGCATCTCCTCCGTCACCACTGGCTGATTGACGGATCTGGTGGTGCGTCATGCATACTTTACGAGGTGGAAACACTGCACCTAACCCTCCGGATGAGGGAGGAAGGCTTTTTTAATCGACTCCCAAGCCACAACGGTAATGTGCATATATTACATTACACTTTATATCAGAGGGGCAAGTATGAAGTCTGTTGGGGATGAGAGAGCTTGGGAAGTGAGTCAGTTGTTGTTCGCTGATGATACAGCGCTGGTGGCTGATTCATGTGAGAAACTGCAGAAGCTGGTGACTGAGTTTGGTAAAGTGTGTGGAAGAAGAAAGTTAAGAGTAAATGTGAATAAGAGCAAGGTTATTAGGTACAGTAGGGTTGAGGGTCAAGTCAATTGGGAGGTGAGTTTGAATGGAGAAAAACTGGAGGAAGTGAAGTGTTTTAGATATCTGGGAGTGGATCTGGCAGCGGATGGAACCATGGAAGCGGAAGTGGATCATAGGGTGGGGGAGGGGGCGAAAATTCTGGGGGCCTTGAAGAATGTGTGGAAGTCGAGAACATTATCTCGGAAAGCAAAAATGGGTATGTTTGAAGGAATAGTGGTTCCAACAATGTTGTATGGTTGCGAGGCGTGGGCTATGGATAGAGTTGTGCGCAGGAGGATGGATGTGCTGGAAATGAGATGTTTGAGGACAATGTGTGGTGTGAGGTGGTTTGATCGAGTGAGTAACGTAAGGGTAAGAGAGATGTGTGGAAATAAAAAGAGCGTGGTTGAGAGAGCAGAAGAGGGTGTTTTGAAGTGGTTTGGGCACATGGAGAGAATGAGTGAGGAAAGATTGACCAAGAGGATATATGTGTCGGAGGTGGAGGGAACGAGGAGAAGAGGGAGACCAAATTGGAGGTGGAAAGATGGAGTGAAAAAGATTTTGTGTGATCGGGGCCTGAACATGCAGGAGGGTGAAAGGAGGGCAAGGAATAGAGTGAATTGGAGCGATGTGGTATACCGGGGTTGATGTGCTGTCAGTGGATTGAATCAAGGCATGTGAAGCGTCTGGGGTAAACCATGGAAAGCTGTGTAGGTATGTATATTTGCGTGTGTGGACGTATGTATATACATGTGTATGGTGGGGGGTTGGGCCATTTCTTTCGTCTGTTTCCTTGCGCTACCTCGCAAACGCGGGAGACAGCGACAAAGTATAATAAAAAAAATAAAAAAATAATATATATATATATATATATATATATATATATATATATATATATATATATATATATATATATATATATATATATATATATATATATATATTTGGAGAGAATGAGTGAGGAAAGGTTGACAAAGAGAACATATGTGTCAGAAGTGGAGGGGACAAGGAGAAGCGGGAGACCGCACTGGAGATGAAATGATAGGAGTAGATATAGTTTTGAGGACTCAAGGCCTGAATATGCAGGAGGGTGTAAGGCGTGCACGAGATAGTGATTCAGAGCGACGTGGTATATACTGGTTGCAACGTGCTGACAGTGGACTGAACCAGGGCATATGAAGTATCTGGGGTAAACCATGGAATGGTCTGTGGGACCTGGATGTGAATAGGGAGCTGTGGTTTCGGTGCATTACATATGACAGGTAGAGAATGGATGTGAGCGAATCTGATCATTACTTTGTTTCTGTTGCTACCTCGGTGACACGGGAAACGGCAAAACTACGGTATGTATATATATATATATATATATATATATATATATATATATATATATATATATATATATAGTCTAAAAATGTCGGTAGATTGGGCCTGAAAAGTTGTATTGTGAACGTTTGATTGTAAGCTGAGAGTCGTGTGAGATACCATAGGAAAGTCACACAAACAGACAGACACCCGTTTTGTCTCTTTACCTCATTCAGTGTCTCGTGCCACAATCCACAGAGCTCATTCCAGGTTGGTTGCGAGTGTAGAACAACGAACGTAAAAGGGATGATTATGATTCAGAATAAAGGCACATTCCAGTCAAGGTATTTTGTCACAGAAGCTTCGAGTTTTGCTTAAGTTTTCGTACGGTATCGTCTTAATTATTGCTACAGAGGAGGACACCGCTTCCCACAGCAGTGGTTGACTGTGAGTTGTGAGAAGACGCCCAAACACTCATGTATGTTCATCCCTGACCTCCTGGTGAGCGTGACCTTTGATGCCTTACAGAACATGATGACATTAAAGTAATAATTTGAGAAAAGAAATAAAATGTGGCCAAGTGAAATCTTGGAACACGAGGATATGCTGGAGACGGTGATGTGAGCCGGAGTTTTTACACCCAGGAGGAGGAACGAGGTCATTAGCCCCGACCTGATGAGGCAAACAAGAAGAGTAATTTGACCGAGATTACGTTCAACGAGGTCACATGATTAATGTTGGGCGAAGCTGTGTTTTCCAGATCCTTGACTCTTATAAGACTAATGTTGCCTTCCTCCTCCTCCTCCTCCTTCTGTACATCACAATCATAGTTAATGGTTAAGATGCCTCGGGGTTATGATATTCCACGTCCCACACACCCACCCACCCACCTACCTACTGCCAGGTCCACCACCAACCCTCACCTCACCTCACTTACCTACCTACCCACCTACCACCAGGTCCACCACCAACCCTCACCTCGCCTCACATTTGAGGAACAAGAGAACGTTGCAGGATGATTCATGAAGGTCAAGATGTTAACACTGGTTCCCCTGGAGGTTGGGACTGGAATCTCATATTCTGAAGACAGTCGCTCTTTCTTCTGATGCCAAACCTCAGGCTGCTGTGTGGGTAGTTCACGGTAGACTGGTGACGCATGACAGTCTAGTCTTACGTTCCTCAGTCTGTGGACGATGTCAGTCTACAGTAGACTGGCGAGATGTGACAACCTAAACATACATCCCTCAGAGTGTGGTGTTGTCATGATGGTATAAACATCCACACTTGGGATCCCGCTGGCTGCTGCTGCTGCTGCTGCTGCTGATGATGATGATGATGATGATGCTGATGATGATGATGATGATGATGATGATGATGATGATGATGATCATGATGATGATGATGATGATGAGGTTCTGGACAAGATGACGATCCGCTGCACAACATGAGAAAATCAGACAACGTGGCAGAACTGTGTGTGCAGCTGACAACAGGTCGTGGGACGAGTGTACAACCCTCCTTGTCGTATTAGTAAAGCAATATTGTCCACTTTCGTAGCGTGACCTCGCATGGTATAATACACAGCTGATTATTCTGCGTCTCGTCTGTGTTTATGTCAACTTTGTATTCATGTTACTGAAAGGAGGGACATTAGAGTTACTGTATAAAGATGAGGCATCGATGTATTCTTCACAGTGACCAATTTTCTGGTAAAGAGATCTCCATGTTGCTTTCATCGAACCTTCATAGAAAACGCCTATATATCACATGGTAAGATGGGATACACGTTTATTTACAGATAAATTTGGAATATTCACATACATAATTCAGTAGCTTGTATAGTATATCTGCCTCAAACTCTTTTGATTCTTACCAATTGCTTTCCATACCTCCAAGAAATATGTTTGTGAAGAAAAGCTGAAACAAATTAGTCATATTCGAAGGATTTCATTTACTTTTGAAAAGGAAGTTGCAAGTTTGGCAATTTGAACATCCTTATACTGCTTATGAAGAATCATCAGGCCTTAGCTTAGTCCTCAGATGGCTCTTCAATCCCTTTCCCCTAACCATGTAAAGGGACTTGATTTTCTCGCTTCGTAATGTGGCTTCACACACGGACTCATTTGCGACATTGATGACCCGCACTGAAACGTGGGTCAGACTGGCCATATATAGGCCTTCGTATATGTTCAGATTAATCCATCAGTGTCTTCCAGACCACCGTCTTTTCTTCCGTCGTCTTATAACAATGCGCTTTCTTCCTGTATACACAGCCAGGTGGACGCAGGCTTGAAATAGTCACAGTTCGCTGGAACGGTGCTTCATCATTCTGAATGCCAGACACTATGATACGTGAGGATGACTATATACCAGCGTCTGGAAACACTGCCTTCGAGTCATCATCCTCTGCCATGGAATATCCTCTGGAGCACCTTCTCCTCGTATCCAGCTACCATTCTTTAGTCTTCACTGAACAGCAGCAGCTCGGGGTTTCACGGGATGGCGGTTCAAGTGCCTCATACCAGTGGTTCGAGGCCTCATGAGACAGTGGGGTTCGTGATATACTAAATCCAGGCTGGATGACGAGTAGTTCGAAGGCGCGTTTGTTACCCGGTGGCGAGACCCTCCTGTATATAGAGCAGTTACCTGACTCCGTCCACAACCAGAGGCCACGTAATGCATGTCCCAGGCACAGCGGGAGGGCTTGGGGACGGCTGCCGGAGGCCACAATTTCCTCCCGGACGGGGCTTAGGTGACCGAAACATCATGAAGTTGCGAGGTCACTTGGTTTGTGTTATGCTTTCAGGATAAACCTTTTCTCTCAGAGTGACCTGGAGTGTTGTGGTATACAGGGGGCGACATTGTATCATGGGAACTAAAGTTCTGAACCTGGGCATATGAAGCGGCTGGGTTAGGAGGCTATGGTTTCGGTTCATTCCAGATGACAGCTAGAGAATGGATGTGAGTGAATGAGACCATTTCTTCGTGTGATGCTAATGCTGCCTCGCTGATGCGAGAAACGGCGAATCAATTTATTGACCAACCCTTAGGGAGGAGTAACAGCTGGGTTGACTGTGGACAGACTGCTGTAACCAGGATTCGAACTTGTGCGCTCGACTCCGATGGGACCGTGAATGCGTCACGGACAGACAAGCCTAACCGCTACATCACAGAGATCCATACGACAACTTGTGCTTTCAATCACTCTACTCTTCATCTTGTATTTAGATGTGTGTTTACGTCTCTGATTGTCGAATCACTGCTAAGAAATGTGAAACAATGGCTCGTACATGTTTCATAAGAATGATCGTTACGCCTCACTCAGGCCTTCAGTGATAGAGTGATAATTAGACAGTACAAGAGGAGAGACTGATAGACATTTTACAGAATACACAGTCTCTGTAGCCCTCTTTGTAGTGTTTTTCTAATCTATTTTAATGCCAAGGTACAGACGACTAAAAAAAACTGGGACATAAGAGACCACTTGTAAGGCCTCTCTACTGTCACCCAAGGAGCGGTGATATTGCAATCCAAACACAGACTTTCTACCGTCTTGGAAAGCATTGGTCTCAGACGCCTCATCTCTCTGGCTCACCGCCGCCAGACAGGATATATTAGAAAAGCAGATGTTTGCGGTGGCTGTAACTCCTCCATCAGTCACCCAAGTGCCTCATCTTTATATATGGGATGTCAGACAACAGTTACTCCAAGTGGATGATTGTGCCTTTAAGATCCAAGTATTGATATAGAAGTTAATATGTGAAATGATTAAATGCAGCAGGAGAGTACAAGCGACTGGACTCACGAAGCAAAGGCAGGAGACAGAGTATAAGCCAAGGAATACATGTTAAAACTTTCCGAAACTCATTTTGAAGTTCTCAAGGGTTCCATCACCTGGTGGTGCCCTCTCCAGTGTGCAAGGCCAATTGAGCTATCTTCTGACCAAGTCAAACTTGACTTACTCTACGTGAAGAAAAGGCGCTCTTGAACTGAGGCTGTTGGCCACATTCCTGCATACGAGTTCCTAGTTTTCCTGCCCAAAGGCTCGTCCAGCACCAGCGTGTTGCCTCATTTACATGGAAGAACCTCGACTCGTAGCATGACAAAAGGATGACCATGTAAATTACGTACCTAAACGGCGGACTCGTTTGCCTGCCTGGCGGTAAATATCTCATTAGTATTGGGCAGTGGGCTAAGATACAGCCACTTTCTTCAGGTCATGACGACAGACGACAGCTTTCTGAGTGAACGCCCACCACACTGGGATGGTCAGAGTCCTACATGAGTTAGAGGGTCAACACTGAGACATGTAAATCGCAGTGGAGTAGGAGGGCTTGCACTGGTCACCACACACACACACTATCACAGATATCCTCATAATGACACAAGGTCGATACAAATTCCACATACAGAATTGTGACCCGGAGCCTACCTCACCTTCTATGATGGTCAGTGATGAACCTCCACAAGGAGCAGCCACCTGGCAGGGGCAACCCCCAACCCCCCATCCGACCCACCTCCACTGAGGTGGCCCATGTTTACGTGGGGACGTGTGCTCTGTCTCACACTATCTGAATATCTAGTTTTCTCGTATAATCCTCGGGTGGTTCTGTGTCTTGCTGCCTGGAATGAATGGTTATGAAATGACAGCGAAGGTGGTCACAGATCCAGTGCTTCCCTCTCCATCCAGGAGCCAGACACCTACGTGGACACAGCATCTTTAGTTCCACTCCAGTGATTGTATCTGCTCGAACATAGACGTCTCGCACTTCAGGGATATATCACCACTATCTGTGGCTCTGAATAGATTACGGTGTGGTAGGTAACGCACGTCAGAATTCATTATAGCGTAAGTAGGCGACTTCGTTACACACACACACACGCACACATGGTGGTGCGCGTGATCGAATATTTGCTGATGACCAAGAGGCAAAATGAAACACGATAAATTTCCTGGTGTACTTTCGTGTAATGATCATATCGTCAAGGGAGATACAAGAATGAGATAGAAAACGTAGAACAGTCAGTTGATATACAAGGAGGAGACGTATCTCTGACACCATTGGTAAACAGGCGTTACCGGATGGTGGTGCTCGGGTCTGGCATCATGACTATCCTAAGAATTTATATTATGTGGACAGAAAAGGGAACTGTTTACAAATTTTGCCTACGAGAAAGCTATCGAGTTTGTATAGACCTTCACTAATATTAATGTTACAATTCTTTATGTATTTCATAATAGAATATTTAGTGATATTTCTCATGGTAAAGGAGTTACAGTTAATAACTGAATTAGCGTTAATCCAGGCAGTACAATGGTCATAATTTTTTAACGTGATTAATCCATGCATTTGATTCTTGTCCTGTTCTGACACTATGTTTACGTTGCTTAAGTCTAACATAACGATCCTTACTAGTGTTCCCAACATAAAACATATTACAAGTTTTATAAGAGATTCTGTAAACAAAGCCCGCAGATTTTTTTCTTCAATTAAGTTATTCTTTATAGTATTGTTATTGCTGAAGGTTACTTTCACATTAAGGGTTTGAGAAACATGAACAACATGATTAACATGAAATTTATGACTAAAAGGGAGAACTAAAAGATTCTCGGTATCAAGAAGAAGTTTGGGTTTAACTCTGTAAGACGATTTCTTTACCAACTTCAGAGAGTTCAGTGGGCTCGGTCACACATGAATGATCAAAATGGTTAGTTTGTTTATTAAGCCCACAAGTTGGTAATATATCAGATTCTAATATAATGAACAATATAGATTTAGTTAACAAGCTTATTGATATCCATGTTGATTTTCATTTCAAACTAGTAAATTTTGATGTTTCATCCTTGGTCACAAAAGTTCCAGTTGATGGCTTCTTAGATTATTGATAGGTTGATGGGTACTGAAATGGTTCGGACAAAAGGAGAGGATGAGCGAAGAAAGACTGGAAAAGAGGATCCGTTTGGAGAATTGGAAAAATAAAATGGAGGGGAAAATCGGAAAGAGTATCAAGGATAACATGAGTCATCGATGTACCTGGTCCTGAACATTCAAGAGGGTGTGAGGCGTGCATGGGATAGATGCAATGGTCCTCAGGTTTTTCAGGTGGTGGTCCAAAATAGCCTACTGAAGAACTTGTGGCCCATCTGCTATCTGTCAACCAATAAAACATATACACTTTGACTCAGCCTTGATGAACAAAGTATCTAAAGCAAAATTGATTGAACTACCAGTAAATAGAAGAGAAACAAACATATATACGACACAAATTGCGATAACGAAAACAGTTAGCAAACAACATGGGAGGTATAGGTATGGTGATATGACATCCCATATGGCCCACCCAGGAAATTCACCATGGCCCTCCCATTGGCGGCCATGTCCCGCCCATTCGGTGCCATTGGCCCCTGGGTTGGGAACTGTTGGTACGTTAGAACAAATTGGAAGGACGTGTTGTTACTGGGTAGAATCAGGGCGTAAGACGCTTCAAGGGTAAAGCACGCTTTTGGTCTGTAGGGCTGGGCCGCAGATGGTGGGGTCTGGTTTCCGTGCATTGTCCATGGTAATTAGAGAGTAGATGTGAGCAAAGCTGGCCACTGTATCCTCCGTTCCTGATGCTACCTCGGTAAAGAGGGAAACGGCAAACATGTATAAAAGAAAATTTTTATTATTATTATTATTATTATTATTATTATTGTTATTATGATAATAATTATTATTATTATTATTATTATTATTATTATTATTATTATTATTATTATTATTTTATTATCATTATTACTATTATTATAGTTTTTATTATCACTATTATCTTACTGTTTGTTGTTTATCTAAGTGATTGACGATGTTTTTAAAGGAAAATTTATTGTAAACATTCTCTACACGTTTTCCTTTTCAAGTTCTCATCTTATACCAGCAAGATGGCGTTAGTGGCAACTTTGGACATCTCCTGGGAAATACTGGTAATCTGGCATTGTTGCACTTCTTAACTACATTCTTCTTAGTCGGACAGTAGTCTCAGACCTTCAGTATCAGTTCACTTAGAACACTAGTGGACTGTAGATATGTCTAGCATGTGTGTGTGTGTGTGTGTGTTCGTGTAGTCGTTTTACACCCGTTTTGCAGCCGTTTTAATCCGTGATAACCGTTTGCGTACCAGTGAATATAAGAACAATGGCGGACACAGATTCAAATAGTGTAAATATTCAGTTTTCGTGCCACGAACTTCACGAACGTTGGTTCCAAAGAGAGACAGAAAATGGTGACCGAAAGTGATTTCGCTTTACGTTTGGGCTACCCCAGTCATCCTGAGGATAGTGGGTGACCTGGACGAGGTAAGTCTTATTTTTTTGCTGGTTTTCTAAACTATTTTTTTGGGGGGGTTTTCTAAACTATTTTTTGTTGGTTTTCTAAACTATTTTTTTTGGTTTCTAAACTATTTTTTGTTGGTTTTCTAAACTATTCTTTGTTGGTTTTCTAAACTATTTTTTGTTGGTTTTCTAAACTATTTTTTTGCTGGTTTTCTAAACTATTTTTGTTGGTTTTCTAAACATGTTTGACGGTTGAGGCGAATCACTGAACGAGACTTCGAGACTCAATACAGCAAGGAGGTGCATTTTTCCCCCTTTAATTTGTCCCGGTATCTTTTCTCATGCTTTAGTTCTAATAAGATGTATAAACAATATGATGGAATGATTGTTTCGTGTTGATTACTTAGAAACTATACATTTTACACGTACTTGTCCAGAATTATGTGTTTCTACATCGTTATTGCATTTGGAACTTTTTGTTTTCTTAAAAGAATCTCTAAATGAGGTATCCAGGGTCATTGTTGAGGGGAAAATAGAGTGTATTTCATCTCGTTTGCAACGAATTTCATCACATTAAGACGTAGACATGTTTCTCGCTTGCGTGAAGCGCTCCGATACTTCGAAACCCTGAGTGAAGGGGAGTCGCCCGGTTCGAGACTCGTGACCCGCTTGTGCTTCTCCGGACTGCCGAGTGTCACTCGGGACTGGGCCTTGCTGCTTCGAAGGCTGAGTTAGACATTGTAAGGGACGATGGCCGTTGTGTCTAAGTATGGTGCCTGTTGTCCTATGTACACCGTACCGGCTGTTCTAGATACGGTGCCGGGTGTTCTAGGTATATTATCGGTTGTTCTAGAGTTAGTGCCGTTGTCGTAGGTACGGTAACGGTTGTTATAGATACAGGGCCACTTGTTATACGTATAATGTTGGTTGTTCTAGATGCCGGTTGTTCTAGATGCCGGTTGTTCTAGCTGCCGGTTGTTCTAGATACATTGCCAGTTGTTCTTGTTCCGATGTTGGTTGTTCTGCGTATCATACTGGTGGCTGTTGGTTGAGAACCGGCTTTTCTAAGTATTTTGCCGGTAGTTCGAGGTATAGAACCGATTGTTCTAGGAATGGTGCCGGCTGTTCTGGGTACGAAGCCGGCTTGTTTTGGATACGGAACCGGTTATCTTTACAGCTCGTTGATTTAACTTTGGCTCTATAAGTGTTGTGTAAACAGATAGACAAAATTTGCTATTACTGTCATTATTATTATTATTATT
Organism: Panulirus ornatus; assembly: GCF_036320965.1. Classification (NCBI taxonomy): domain Eukaryota; kingdom Metazoa; phylum Arthropoda; class Malacostraca; order Decapoda; family Palinuridae; genus Panulirus; species Panulirus ornatus. The sequence goes on along the minus strand of NC_092224.1, from coordinate 81,606,905 downwards.
ATTATTATTATTATTATTATTATTATTATTATCATCATCATTATCATATTATTATTATTATTATTATTATTATTATTATTATCATCATCATAGTTATTATCACTATTATTATTATTATTATGATTATTATTATTATTATTATTATTATTATATTATTATTATCATCAAAGCTATTATCACTATTATTGTTATTATCATTATTATTATTATTATTATTATTAGCATCAGTACTATTACTGTTATACGTGATGAAGTGCACAATAAGGAGAGATCCCCACCTGGTACATATGCAGTGTCAAAATGGTATTTGATTTGCATTTGTGAGGGCAGGCAAGTCTGAACCCCTAGGCTTTACCAGCAGAATGATGAACACATCCTTGCTGTGGGGGTGCACCTCGTACCTTTGAGTTCCTGCTGGTGTACACGTTCAGTGTTGCTATGTAAGCCTGTTCGTTTTGCTTTAGGAAGACATTTTTATCTTTTTTTTATCTTTGAATCTGTATTCAGATGTATGTCTGTATGTCTTTTTCTCTTACCACGCTTATCTGTGAGTTCCTGGCCTCTGATATTGTCATGAACAGCATCGAGAGCGCCCATTGGTCTGCTGCTGTTTGAATTCCTTTGTCTGTTTATTCGTGGAAGCATTTCTGAGAGCAGACAATCTATGTCCAGTTTCTAGATTAGCTGTCTAAGCACTTCACTGACGTCCCGACAGCAGCATAGGAATTCAATCCTGTTTAATATTACGTTTGATGGAATCGTATGCTCTTGACGAGCCCAGGAACATAGGAAATGAGAACTGTCGATTCTCTACTTCTTTATGAATGTCACCAAGTGAAGGGATTTTTAGTCTTCACCTAAACCCATGTGGATATCTAGACTGAAGGAAGTTATTATAGGTTTTACAAGATCCTGCGTAAGTAGGAGACAAACAAGGCACTCGAGAATTTTGTATAGAGGTAGATTGATGGATACAAGTGAACAGTTGATCGCAAGTTAGGGACTTTCTGATTTGACTCATTTACACAAGAACTGCTTGAATAGTTTTGGGAATCGTTTTGTATTTTTAGAAAGTGTGTTGATTCTATGTTAGCTGTGACAACAGGGGCCTTAATCAAAGCCATCTCATTTACGCTAAATATATATATATGTATATATATATATATATATATATATATATATATATATATATATATATATATATATATATATATATATATATATATATATATTTGAAGGGGTAATCGCACTTTACAACACACAACATGTTTCACAGAGGAAATCCGCTCCCGTCAGGTGCAAGCAACTGACAAAGTTTCAAATCCCAACACCAGCACACAGGCTTGTACATCCTCCTGCAGCCATGCCAGAGGGAGTGAAACAGGCCTGACCGTTGAAAGTGGAGGAGGTGGAGGTGGGGTTTGCCTTGTGGTTCAGGGGGAGTTATGAGGAGGTGGTCGACCTGGATGGCGGGTGTAAGTGGAAAGTGTTCAACTACTCTTCGTATGTTATCGCGCATTGATGATTCTTTTATAATGATTTGGTTGATGATAGGATGTCCTTTAGAGTTACCTGAGGACAGATCAAAGTTATTGATATTAGCAATTAAGACATTTAGTGGCATTCGAGGTAGCATGATCCAGTGAGGGGTACAATGTGTGACCGGATTTCGATCTCCGTGATAACTGTTTTCTTGCCAGTGCTTAGCAAGAGCATTAATGTGGTCATCTCTGCGTACTGATTGACCGTGCCAATAACATCTATCAGTTTGAAGTTAACCTAAAAATTCAATCATCACTGGTAACACGTAAGTGGCTGTAATGTTAAATGTGCTTTGAGTATGGTTATGGGTACAGGAGTTGGTAAGACATCATCTCAGTATTCTTGTCTTGTTGAAGGTGATCTATTCAACAAATGAAATAGGAAAGAAAACGGATGTAAGGGTATTCATGTTCTTGTAATCAAAGTTTTCATTTTTTTTTTCACTTGCAAAGCGACGTAGTATAGTGAAGGTTGGTCTGCTCTTCATTCCCAGTATGTAACTTTCATCACTTGAGGTAAATTCGGATGCGAAACAATGAGAAAATATGACTTTCTTCTAACTGAAATGAATTTCGCATAAGAAGGCTTTAATGTGTATACACCCATATTTTTTTTTTTTTTTTTTTTTTTTTGTGTGTGTGTGTGTGTGTGACCGATCTGGCATAAGTAGAAGTGAATCTCCAATAGATATACGGTGAGAAAGATTTACATGTAATTAAACGGTAAGTCTGCCAGTAACGTTTTCATAGTTACGTTCTGATGGTACGGGCGAGGGTGGTCCCTGGGAGGGTAGGGTTTGAAGTCTGAATTCTGAACCTCTAGCGAGAGACACCAGGAGTAAAGGTCACTGTTAAATGTAATGATTGAGTTAGCGGCTGCTGCCGGCCGTCAAATATTAGCCAGTGCCTCCCCTACTGTCCTAGTGACGTACGCTCACTTCCCCCTTTCCTCTATAGACGGGATTGACAGTGTTACTGTCTCCCGTCCCGACTCAGGGTGAGGAGGGTGGAAGCACCCTCAACTCCGGCACTGTTTCGACTCGTGAAGCTGAACAGCTCATCAGACTTGGGAAGTTCAAGGGCCTCGGTGGTGTGACCATCTCTCGTGTACTGCGCTGGAAGGGGAGCGTGATGGTGGTGACCTTGGGCACAGGAGAGGCAATCAGTGCTCGCAGTAATGGATCACACTGGTGGGCCGGAAGGTTGAACGACCGAGTGGGGAAGATATGAAAGCATTGTTGTGCTCTCTCTCTGTCTGTCTCTCTCTCTCTCTCTCTCTCTCTCTCTCTCTCTCTCTCTCTCTCTCTCTCTCTCTCTCTCTCTCACACACACACTCTCAGAGCTTTCAAAACCTTAGCTTTCCCACAACTATCCTTAAAGCATAATTGCTGTAAATATGATGCAAGATGAACATACCACGTGCGTATATCATTGTCGTAAGTTACGTTATGTCCTGATCATGCAGGCGAGTATGTTTTAATTTGAGATAGATTTAAACCTCTGGATATATAGTAGTTAGACGCGTTTGGTAACCTACTCGCTGCTTTTATTTCACTGTCCACTCACGCTGTGTGGGGGAGGGGGATGTCCTTTATTGCTCACTGTATCACTATTTACGTGTTGCTTTTGGCTACACTGAAGCGAAGGTGAGGGTAGTGGTTCTGATATTCACAGACGTTCGGATACGCTTTCAGTTTCCACTTCACGGAAATTCAGTGGCAATGCGTTATGAATGATTCCATCCGTTTTCAGCGAGGCGAGTATGGTACGTACTGACGACGCTAAAAAAAAATTATAAATCAAACCAGACGGCTTTTTTTCTGTTGTAAGAAATCGAGAAATGTTTACGGTAGAGTTATACATGAAAAAGGCTGTCTTGAAATTAGACACACACACACACACACACACACACACACACACACACATATCTGTAAACTGTGTCTGTAAATACACATGAACGTCATCACAACTCAGGCTGAACAAAACCAGATGTGTTCATAGTTCCGCGAAACCTCTTGGTCAAGAATATTAAATTTGACCACCAGATTACCACAGTAGTACTATAGCGTGTTCAGCTTTATGTAAGGTTCTCCGACAAGCCTCGGGACAAAAGTGTAACTCAAAGCCTCGTATACTTTGTGGCATAATAAAGTATCAAGTCTTTTTGGGTAACGCTGGATGGTATTGACGCTGACTGAGATTTCATTTTTAGTTTAGCTGAGACTCGAGGGCAACTGACGCCTTAAACAAGGCCATCCCATTAACGCTATATATATATGTACATATATTCCTATATATATATATATATATATATATATATATATATATATATATATATATATATATATATATATAATCCGTTTCCACTTGCCTTGGTCTAGTCTGAATCTAATAGAAATAGGAGCGAGCTCAATTTTCGGCTATTGTGCAGCCTTCACCTCCCGGCTGTAAATTGCCGCAGCTGGACCCAGCGAAGACTTGTCTGGCGCAGATAACCAGAACTGAGCCGCTGATGCACGTTGGTATTATATCCATACACAGACACACACACACACACACACACACACACACACACACACACACACACACACACACACATATATATATATATATATATATATATATATATATATATATATATATATATATATATATATATATATATATATATATGTGTGTGTGTGTGTGTATATATATATATATATATATATATATATATATATATATATATATATATATATATATATATATGTATATATATGTATATATATATATATATATATATATATATATATATATATATATATATATATATATATATATATATTATGGATTATATTATTTTATTTATTTATATAAATAAATAAATGAAATATAATTCAGTCCATTGACAACACGCCCTTCACCTTCCTGCATGTTTAGTCCCTGAGCACTCAAAATCTGTTTCACACAATCCTTCTATCTCGAGTTTGGTGCACCCCTTTCTCCTTGTCCCTTCCATTTCTCGCATATCCTTTGTCAGCTTCTCCTCACTCATTCTCTCCATATGTCCAAACCGTTTCAGCACACCCGCTTCAGCTCTCTCAACCATGCTCTAGTTATTACCATACCTCTTCCTTACCTTATCATTACATACTCGATCAACCCTCCTCACACCACATAGTGTCCTCAAACATTTGCTATCACCCTCTCCCATACGTTCTTATCTATAGACCATTCAGCTGCAATGCCATCCTCTCCAGCCGCCTTGCCACACTTCATCTTACGCAAGGCTTTCACCACCTCTTTTTTCTTCACCAAACCACTCTCCATGATTCCCTCACTTTGCATACCTTCTCGACCCAAATACCCTGCATCTGCCACCTTACCATCAGACACAATCAATAGTCCTTCAAAGTACTCTCTTCATCTCCTTCTAGCTTTATCATTCCCTGTTACCATTTCCCAATTTGCCCCCTTCACGGATGTTCTCATTTGTTCTCTTGATTTTATCACACTATTAACCTCCTTCCAAAGTATCTTATTCTCCCAGAAGTTTGCTGACACTTGCTAACCCAATACTCATTTGCCCTTTTTTCAGCCCCTGCACCTTTTTCTTGACCTTCTGCCGCTTTCTCTCGCGCATCTCTAATCACGTTCACTCCTTCCCTGTAAGTACCACCCATACACTCCTCTCATTCCCTAGGAGCTTTACCTCGTCATCCAACCTCTCTCTACCCTTCTCACCTGGGCACCTCTCATCTTCCGAGTGGCACACACTTCTCTCGCACGTGCCAGTACTGATTCCCAGCATACCTTCTTTTCCTCAGCAACTCCCTTAACGTTGTTTACTCTCACCTTTTTCATTCGACAATCGGTCTCTCGTGGTATTTCTTCTCGCACATCTCTTTTACAGGCTCACTTTCACCACTCTTTCCTCGCTCATATCATTTCTTCTTTTCTGAAATCCTCTAAACGTCTTCACCCTCGCCTTCCACCAGGTAATGATCAGAGATCCCACATGATGCCCCTCTTAGCACATTCACACGCAAGAATCTTCATTGCACAACTGTTATGATTAAGTAATCGAGTAATGTCCGCTTATTATCTTTTCCGCTCCACGTAAAATTTCGTATGTTCCTCTTTGTAAACTAGGTATGACCAATCACCAGTCCTTTTTCGGCAGAGAACTCCACACATTAATCATCCTATCCATTAATCTCACAAAGTACCCCATCCTGCCCAGAGATCGTACCATCTTGCGCAAGGATGATACTGTCGTGCTCAAGGATCGTACCGTCCTGCTCAAGGATCGTACCGTCGTGCCCAAAGATCGTACCGTCTTGCTTAAGAAGCGTTACGTCGTGCTTAAGGATACTACGGTCGTGCCCCAATGTCGTATTGTCTTGCTCAAGGATCGTACCGTCGTACTCAAAGATCGTACTGTCTCGCTAAGGGATCTAGAGTATCAGTACCAGATTTCCCCACGACAAGACGTGAACCACATGACAGAAAACGGTAAAAATATTTTGACCTGGACTGTGATATACGAGTGTCACCTGGGATGACAGAGTCAACCTGATCCACAAGATTATACCTTCGTTCTAACCTCACCACTGACACCTGGACTGTGGCGTCTGGTGCTGTTGCTCTCCAACACATGTCACATTTCCGCTACTGACCACTCACTCGGTCTTACTCTAACACACCCTGGCTGAGAGACGAGTTAGTACCGCTGAGAGATGGGAGTGAGAAGGTTGAGAGATAACGAGGAGGGATGAGAAAGAGATGGTGGGATGATTAAGAGGCTGTCTGATATGGCTGTGTGAATAGACGAGATGGATGATGTTAAACTGTTTGATATTGACCAAGGATGAGGCAGGAGAGATAACAGAGAACACATGATGGCTGTCGTATTAGGCAGGAGGTGGCGGTCAGGAGGAGGACTAAGATGGTCTTGGTAGAATTTATGATGTATCCAATGAAGATCAAACACTGTGTGATCACCAGCTGAATGTATTTCATACACTGTTTAATACTAAGTCATACGAAGGTTAGAAGTAAGATAAGTAACACTTTATATATAGATAGTGATACGGAGATTATAAGTACGATAAACAACACTTTATATATAGATAGTGATACGAAGGTTATAAGCAAGATATATATATCCCCCTGATGAATTAGGTATAGTTACCCAACACTGAAATGCTTAAAGAGATGCAGTAACTGCGTACGTTATAAAGACTTCACTTGTAAGAAAGAAGTACCAAACTTCACTCGCATTCTCTGGGGAGCTGGGATCGCCTTCTTGAAATGCTAAGTTGGCAACCTGTTGAAATTATCGTTTGCCAATCCGTTCCTGGACCGGCGTCAACAAGCAAGAGGAATATCTATAAGGAATCTTCAAAACACTTTACGAACAAAATATCAACATATCAATATGACGCGGCGTAGCAGACTAACGCAGCGGAGCAGATCGACGCAGCGGAGTAGGTTGACGCAGCGTAGCAGATTGACGCAGCGTAGATGTTAAAAAAAGGATAAACAGTGGTATTAATCTTTTGTGACAGGTATCCCAGTCATAATGTAATGAGTAGCGAACGAATTATTTAAGACCAGTCGTGGATGTATCACGATGAGGAAGTATGGGTCCAAGAAGTAGATGCTGGGGTCGGAGCAGAGGAGGGTAAGAGAGAGACATGATATCCTCTCTCCTGACGAGACGACACATGAGAAGATGGTCGAGTCTTTGATCAAACACGCATCACTGGTCTGGGAAATTGCTTCGCGGAGACGGCATCTCTCCTGGACGTATTGGTGACTTTAGGTACTACACATGGGAAGGTTCTCTCTCTCTCTCTCTCTCTCTCTCTCTCTCTCTCTCTCTCTCTCTCTCTCTCTCTCTCTCTCTCTCTCTCTCTCTCTCTCTCTCTCTCTCTCTTTCTAGGGCTCCCGCGTTGTAGTGGTTGGCGTTGCTGATCGTGCATCAACATGGGCTCGACACCCCCGGTGTTGGACTTCTGAGCGCGTCAGTCGATCGCCCAAGCTTAGGCTTGGGTGTGTCTACCTACACACACACACACACACACACACACACACACACACACACACACACACACACACACACACGCACACACACACACACGTAGGGAGAAGGTTAAGAGACGAGGCGACGCGAGTGTCACACTCTCCTCACCGTAGAACACAAGCAGTAATCACTCACTCTGTCTCCAACGACACCCTGGCTAATGACGTCCATTTTCTTATGATAAACCGATTAAGTCAACAGCTATCCTAGGTTACCATCGCCCATCATTCTCGTTCTCTGGTTACGTTACCATTGCCAACGGTGCAGTTTACCAGCCTTGGTAACGTTGCCGAACACTTGTCCAGTCTCTCTCTGTGCGTCAAAAATAAAGTCTTGATAAAGTTGCCCAGAAGTAGTTCAGTTCAGCAGCTACGGTGCCTTTGTCCATATCATCAGTGAGGTTAGTGTAGAATGTACTTGTGTACTTATACAGTTACAGTACCGGGATTACAGTCTACGATCACCGTACCATCTACAGGTACAGTGCCGGCAGGTACAGATACAGTCACTGTACCATTTACAGGTACAGTACCAGCAGGTACAGGTACCGTCACGGTACAAGTCTTACATCAGCCAGTAAATAAGACACCATTCTGATGTGTCACAAGTTTAATAACTTTCCAGTTTTCTCAGCGTCATCTGCAGCCGCTCTTGTAAGGCTTCGTGTTTATCATCTTATATATAAACTGTATATAAACCAACGGAGAACGTCACCATGTTGTTCTGTATATCATCTTATAATGATGATAACGTGAGGTATAAATATGATCTTATCCTGGTCATCATAGAGGTTAGGACCTCCTGTGTCTCAACGATGGGTTTATAAGTTTCCATTCTCCATGATCTTCCAGGAAGGTTAGAGTTGGTTCAGGTGTGAGGTGAAACCTTCAGTCTAGTGTGTCGGGTGTTTGTCGACCCGAACACCTTGAAGTTTCAATAAGAATTCCTTGCTCGAAGTTTTGCTCACGTGAGCAACAGTACTCTCGGAAAAAGGAACGACAAGAAGGGAAGGAATTTGTCTCTTGATAGAAATGTCTTCTCGGTAACAAGATCAAGAATTATGGAACAACGTATTGGATGTGGTTATGGAGGCTAGATCCGCCCACACCAGAGACGTTAGGAGGGTTCAGCTCAACTGGTGAACGAGTTCACATGTATATGATGAAGTGCAGTAGTGGAGAGTTATGATCAGTGTGGCTGTTGAGGTGACGGTGTCAACTGGACTGCCAGTTAACTGTGTTACTATTACTGGCAAGTTACTGTAATTGTCGTATCTTGTATTGGTTTTAAAAATGAGGTTTAATTAAACTTTTATATCTTTTGACTGTAATGTTATATTCACAACTGGAGATGTTTCAACTAAACTCCTAAGGAATTGTTTCTCATGAGTCATTCTTTGCATTAGTTCTTCGCAGATCTACAGGCGTCTTAGTTGTGTCTTGAGAACTTTACTGGTGTTCCAGTAGTGCTTGGAGAGGTTGACATTAGTTCCAGGCCGACCTGATGGTCTTCCAGCAATGCCTGGAGAGGTTTACATTAGTTCCAGGTAGACCTGGTGGTCTTCCAGCGGTGTACCTGGAGAGGCTGACATTAGTTCCAGGAAGATCTGATCGTATTCCAGTTGTGCCTATGGAAGTCTACACCAGTTCCAGATAAACCTATTATTGTTCCAGCAGCACTTTGGAACTGTACACTGTTTCTATGAAGACATGGTGGTGTTTCAACAATGCCGAGGGAGTTTTACACTAGTCCCAGGTAAACCTAATGTTGTTCCAGCAGTACCTAGAGAACATTACAGTAGTTCCAAGTAAACTTGATGGTACTTCAGCAGTGCCTTGGGAGCTTTATACTGGATCCAGGCAAGTCTAATGCTGTTCCAGTGGTACCTTGGAACTTTACTTCCAGGCAGCTCTGGTTTTGTTCCAGCAGTGTCTGGGGAAACTTTACACTGTTTCCAAGGGGACCGGATGGTGTTCCAGCTGTGCTAAAGAAGTTTTTGGTTACGAAGACCTCAGAACTGAGGACGAACTTTGACGAAGACATTCTGAAGCAGACTGACTTTTCTCTCTCATATTGTTTCCATGAGTCTTATAATTTCCACATATCTTGTGTCTTTACCGAGTTGATGTATCTTGGAAATTGGTTTCTCACTTGATACACAACCTATTATCAACAGGCTGTTCTCTAGCATTGACAGTAAAATGTGACACACACACACACACACACACACACACACACACACACACACACACACACACACACATTTATTTATATATATATATATATATATATATATATATATATATATATATATATATATATATATATATATATATACATATATATATATTTCATACATATTCGCCGTTTCCCACGTTAGCGAGTTAGCGTTAAGAACAGAGGACTGAGCCTTAGAGGGAATATCCTCGCTTCGCACTCTTCCCTGTTCCTTCTTTCGGAAAATTAGAAACGAGAGGGAAGGATTTCCAGCCCCCGGCTCTAGGACACGCAGGGATGGGCAGTATTCTTTCTCCCTTGGCTTAGGTATCTAGTAGTAACGTCCGCAGTCATGTTTCCGCCCATTGGTTTAGCGTTGCTCGTCTTGTTCCTTCATTAAACCTAACCTCCCAGAACAGGCCCAACATATTGTCTAGCGAGCACCATACTCCCATCCTGCCTTACCTCACCCTTTTGTTTGTGGTAGTGGTTTTGTGATCCACGTATGTGATTATCTTCCTTATTTTCTAAGGTTTGTCCTCCATAAGAATGTCCGATCGATGGTGGGAGGATAGAGAATGTAAGTTCTTATGTACCAACGGTATTCATGTATCATTTCCCGAATCTGAGGCCAACCTGAGCTTAGCCGAAGAGTAATATCAATACACAGTCTGTTGCCGAATGTATCGGAGCTGAACATTTAAATGGCATAACCCATTTCTCTGTTCCCTTGCCCAGCTTGTGTGTAAATATTGCTCCCCTCCTCGACCCCGTACAGCTGCACTCCTATGTTAACGTCTTTGAAAATTACTGTAATAAATACCTTAGATGGTCTGCCACAGTTAGAGCCAGGGCTTTGCCTTCGCTTCTCTCTAACCCTATTGCAATTACCTTCGCCCTGCGCTCACTTAAAATGTGCTAGTTCCATTCCCCAGCAATATCACGGGCGGCACATGAGCAAATGCCTTACATATCTTGGCATTATTTACTCTCCGTTTGTATGTATTACTAGAGCAGTTGTCTGGTGCGGCATGGTTGGGCAGCGCCGTGGCAGAAGATGCGTATGTCCTGACTTGTGGTGTGGTGTGAGGTGGCTGGCTGCTCTGGTAGCGGGTGTGGTGGTGTGGTATCCACAGACACCGAGTGGTAATTGCCAGATCTGTCCTGTACTGCGGCTCTCCTAGGCTCAGGTTATCGGTACGCCTTACAGATCCAGAATAAAGGCTAAATGCAGATTTTAGATGTAACCTCGGGGATAGGGGAGAAGGAATACTGCCCCATGTGTGTCTCTTGCGTGCCGTAGAAGGCAACATAAGAGGGGTGGGAGCCGGGAGGCTGGAAATCCTCCCTTCCTGTATTACTTTCCAAAAGGAGGGAAAGAGGAAGGAGCCAAGCTGTGATGATTTTTTTCTTTTAGTGTTCAGTCTTGGGTTCTTGATGCTGCCTCACGCAGGATATGGCAAACACACATGAAAAAAAGGAAGAACTGTATGTGTGTGTAGATAGATAGATAGATAGATAGAGAGAGAGAGAGAGAGAGAGAGAGAGAGAGAGAGAGAGAGAGAGAGAGAGAGAGAGGTGGGTAAAGTCTTAAATAAAGCGTCGACAGAGAATCTTTTATATCTTCAAAGATTCAGGACTTTGTGAATGATAATACTGTCATATTTGCATCACTTTATCAGGATTACTGTCAACGTCCCAGACTTTTACACTGAGGCAGATCTGCTCAATATTTACATCCCTCGTTGCCCCACCAGGCCACGTAAACCACGTTAAGCATATCAGGAAATGTTACCAAGTCAAAAATGAGAAAGTATTACGGAGGGAAATAAAACTGGAACTGGAATGTGAATACTTGTTAAGTTGAACATTTATGGCGGATCTAATGGTCAGGTTTTCTCACCGAGAAAGTCAGCGAGAAAATATTTATGTCAGAGTGGCGACATACTGACCTCTGTCTGTCCAGGCCCCGTCTGCTCTCGCACTAGCCCTGTCATCATGACCAAATCTCGTCGTAGGTGCTCTCTCTCTCTCTCTCTCTCTCTCTCTCTCTCTCTCTCTCTCTCTCTCTCTCTCTCTCTCTCTCTCTCCTCAGAACACTTGCTTGGAATTACAACTCTCTCTCTCTCTCTCTCTCTCTCTCTCTCTCTCTCTCTCTCTCTCTCTCTCTCTCTCTCTCTCTCTCTCTCTCTCTCTCACTCACATACATTCTCTCCTGCCCCATCTTTGTTCTATCTCTTCTTCTCTCTCTGCCCTTCTCACAGTCGTACACACACACACACACACACACACACACACACACACACACACACACACACACACACACACACACACACACACACACACACAGGGTCTTAATGATGCCCTCATCATCCTGTTAACTCCATAACCTCATAACATCTCGGCTTTAAAAGGCATCGCAGCCTCTCGTCTCCTTCCTCAGTCTATCTCCGTCACAGCTCAACATTTACCCCACTCTAGGTCTACTTTCCTCGGCCCCCAGAACGAATCCAGGAGCACCCCACTTGTAAGAGAAGGGTCCTCTCCAGACCTCCGGCCCTGCTGTTACAATCCCACCTTAACTCAGCCGCACGTAACATGACAGCAGAGCCAGCTATTACTCCTCCTCCCGAAGCTCCGCCACATCCCTCCGCCCGTACTCTTGTCTCGCATAACTTCCTCGCAAGCTCCAGGATGCTTGTCTCTGTCTTAGTTTCCTCCCAGACTGTGTCCCTTGCTTATCATGACCTGCCATATTACCTCACCTGAACCTGTCATGACCGAACGTGCCACTTCAGCTACACCTGTTATGACCTTCCATGAGACTTCAGCTATGTCTGTCATGACCTCTCATATTACTTCAGCTCAACTTGTCATGAACTTCCATATTACTTCAGCTAAAATTGTCATGAACTTCCATATTACTTCAGCTGCACCTGTCATGAACTTCCATATTACTTCAGCTGCACCTGTCATGAACTTCTATATTACTTCAGCTGCACCTGTCATGAACTTCCATATTACTTCAGCTGCACCTGTCATGAACTTCCATATTACTTCAGCTGCACTTGTCATGAACTTCCATATTACTTCAGCTGCACCTGTCATGAACTTCCATATTACTTCAACTAAACTTGTCATGAACTTCCGTATTACTTCAGCTAAACTTCTCATGAACTCCCGTATTACTTCAGCTCAACTTGTCATGAACTCCCGTATTACTTCAGCTAAAGTTGTCATGAACTTCCATATGACTTCAGCTAAACTTGTCATGAACTTTCATAGTACTTCAGCTCAACTTGTCATGAACTCCCATATTACTTCAGCTAAACTTGTCATGAACTTTCAAATAACTTCAGCTAAACTTGTCATGAACTCCTTTATTACTTCAGCTAAACTTCTCATGAACTTCCATATTACTTCAGCTGAACTTGTCGTAACCTCCCACACTACTTCATCTGCACCAGTCATCCCGAACCTCCCATTCTCCTCCAGCCACACACACACACACACACACACACACACAGTATACAGCTGTGTGGACGGAGGTCAGTCCTTCTCTTCCCTCACCTTTGTTCCCAGAGCATTGGCTCGTTCCTGGGTTTATCTTCACAGATGGCCTACCATCTACACGCCCTCCCTACTGCCCATATCAGCTTCATTCTCTCTATCCCACTGACACACACACACACACACACACACACACACACACACACACACACACACACACACACACACTAAACCCGTTTCTTTCGAGTTTCTTGTATTTCTAACCAATCTAAGTGTAACATGTACACCCTCTCCTGCATTTCTGTATATAAATTTTTTTTCACTAATCTATTATTCTCATTGTGAATCACTGACGCTCCCGACACAGTTTCACGTCAGATATCAGAGGAATGCAAGCAACATAGGTCTACTGGTCAGTTTTGTAAGCTTCTTGTGGTGGAAGAAGTGATCAGAATCGGTGAAGAAATTCTTAGAAATTTCATAAGTTTAGAAGGACGAATAAAGTGAGTCTGTGGACTTTTAAACCCAAGTTTCCGTTAAGTTTTATTTCACACACCTGTATTGATAAATCGTTCCTTAAGCTACGGGTCCTTTTGAAGACAAAACACTTCGTTTCATTCGAGGAAAATTGCTTGCCTACGGGTTTGTATCCATTGCCAAGAGTGAAATCAGTCTGGAAATAGCCTCGTAGAGCTGCTTGGATCAAGATTGTCAAGGCCTTTGATCGTTAGAGCACCTGTTTCAATTTTCTAAGCTAAATATGATAAGGCTTTGTGGACGGTTCTCAAAAAAATTATCTTTTAAACCCGATAATCATCTCTCTAGCTCTCTACCCTACGTCTCTCTTCAGGTAGGGTAGACCAGAATTGAACGCACTAATCCGGTTGAGGACGCGTTGGTGAAGTTTAAAGAGTGAGGATCACTTTTTACGCTCGAGTTCGAATGCCTTGCCTATGAATCGTAGAATTGTCATTTCGCCTTTTTCATATCTTCTCCGTACTGCTGACTTGGTTTTTGGTCATTGGAAATTATTTCGCCTCGATATTCTTCGTTCACGGTATTTGGTTTCACACAATTCACTTTTTTTTCTTTTTTTTCTGCAGATGCGTAAGTCTTTGCACTTACAAACATCGGAATTCACTGTCCTTTTGTGCCTTATGTCGGCTTGTAACCGTAGATGTAGCCTGGAACCATCTTACACCTTCCTTGTCATTAGGTTGTAGACTGCAGCATGGCTGGCTTACGAATGCTGGGGTGATGGCTGGAACCATCTTATACCTTGAGGGTCAGTTGGTTGTAGACGCCATCCGAACGAGGGAAGGAACTAACGTCTTGACTCAGTTAAAGTGATGCCAGAAAATACCATAAACCTTCCTTGTCTGGTTTGCTGGTTTTCCCGTCTCGCGGAGACGAAGCCACGGGGTTCGACGTAGCATCTCCACCTGCCATACAACATACAGCTTTACCTCTATTTTACCTGCAATCCTCATATTCTTTATTTTCTTTATCTTATTTTATAGATTTTCTGTCAGCCAGTTAACAGAAGACAAAGCCTTCGTCAAACTGTCAGTGATTTCTCTCTTCCCTTGTATATCTTCCACTTAAACTCGTGCAGCTCAAAATCGTATTCGCCCCCCGCTGGTCAGACACATCTTTGTGCCGCAGATACCTTGATAATTCAGAAATGGACAGTGAGGGAAAAGACCCTCTGGGGGATGCCAAAGTCCAATAGAGTGGCATGACGGCATCCAAAAATTAAAAAAAAAGAGAAATTGAAGGTTTAATTTGAATCCCCACTGGCGGCGCCAAAGGCCATTACAGGGGCATAGCGGCATCCAAAGGCAGAGAGACAAATGGAAGGTTGAGGGAGGGCAAGACGAAGGAAAGCCAGTGGAGAGAGTGAGTGGGTCAGGACGATTGTCAAGGAAAAACTCGGGGACGCCAAGTAGGAAGTTCACCGCTCGCGGGAGACGTTACAACTTGTTGATGGGATTTCTTCCTGCGAGATGTGGTCTGGTCCAGCCAACACGAGGCTTGGTCTAGCATGGCTGAGGCCTGCTGGTCTAGCATGGCTGAGGAGGGCTGGTCTAGCATGGCTGAGGCCTGCTGGTCTAGCATGGCTGAGGCCTGCTGGTCTAGCATGGTTGAGGCTTGGTCTAGCACGGCTAAGGGCTTGTCTAGTATGGCTGAGGCCTACTGGTCTAGCATGGCTGAGGCCTGGTCTGGACTCCTAGCATGGTCCAGACTTGGTCTAGCATGGTTGAAGATGACCTTTCGACGATAAGTTTATCCCATCTGGTTTTCCTGTGGGTCTTCTGTGAGATGGTTATGGAGTGACCTGCAGAGTCATCCCAGGGCCCAGATCCCGGTTTACCGGAGGCTGGAGCGGAAGACAAGGTCGCTGATGTGGCGATCTACGTGGAAGCGCCCATCCTGATACTTCTTCGTCCAACGTGGCAAGGGGCTTCTTGTGTCGAGTAGGAATCAACACCGCGGGAGTTTAAGGTCTTCTGAAGGATAGTCTCCGATACTCCGTCATATTCCCCGTCGCTGCCGGAGCATAGTAAAGCACTATATAAGGAAGTAGGTTAATCTTGGTAATGTTAAAATCCTGGTACGAAGGGGGAAAAAGGAGCGTCGGGCGTATCTCTGGCGATAACGCTCGTCTTTCACCAATTTTCACTGAATTTGTTAGCGGTCCCCCGGAACCCAAGGGTACACTGAGGCAAATGCTGCCTTTCAGGGACGATAGCGGAAACTCTTGGGAATACTGCAGATACTCTGTTGTGAATCTCTGGGGTGGAGGTATCTCTGGGGCTCAGGTGTCTTTTGGGTGGAGGTATCCCTGGGGTAGAGGTATCTCTGGGATGGAGTTATCTCTGGTATGGAGGCATCTCTGGGGTGGAGGTATCTCTAGGGTGGAGGTATCTCTGGTATGGAGGTATCTCTGGGGTGGAGGCACCTCTGGGGTGGAGGTGATGACATCCCATTCTGAAGAGTTCGCGGAGATACCCCACAATACCCCCAGTGAAAGCAAGAAACGTGTTAGGGAAGCAGGAGATGAATGGAATGAAACAGACTGATGACCTTGTGGGTGCAGAGAACACACACGAGGTTAAAATGTATGACAAGGGACATTTCAGGAATTGGGGGGGCCCCACGAGTGTCGAGCTCGCCCTCCCTGTACTGTACAAACGAGTAATTACAAATAAGTAATTACCCAGGTCAGAGGGACTGGGACGCTCGTGTGATGAGGGCACACACTCCATACAATGTACGCAGATGAGGATGGTTTGGTGGCCAGTGGCAAAGAACATGAATTCGAAGATCACGTGACGGGGAAATGAAGCCGGAAATTATAGGAAGTTGAACCACACATAATGTTCCCTGAAGCACGTCCACCTGGTGACGAGGTAGGTAAGAGAAAACGAGGGAGGGAGGGAGGGCCAGGGACTGGCCCTCTAGTGAGAGAAAACGGTACTCCAACAGGTAATGGTAGACTGTGGGTCGTTCATCCAATGCACTTGGGGGAAAACAATGAATAACAAATGTTTGAGAGCAGTTATGGCCTCTTTTTACCTGAAGAACAAATAGGGAACGGTTCTGATGATCACGGAGGCACCATGCTTGTAGTATGGGGACGTGAAGTACATTATACAAACTGTAGTACTGGCATCTGCATGGAAATTAAGATGTTAGAGGAAACAATTCCTTTGTGTGTGTGTGTGTGTGTGTGTAGAAATTCATTTTGTGTTGATGGCAAACCACACTAAGGGTCACAGGCACCGCCGACACTCCTCCACTCCCGGATCTTGTCCTCAAGTCTCCTTTCCTGGAAACTGAGAATGTCACCTTTGGATCCAACTCTGCCTGGGAACAGCAGACTTGTTAATGCTTAAGATCAGGTATATTATAAGCGGGGGCGACCTTAGGGAGAAAGAGCTTTAATCCTGTTAACGGAAGGGTAATATTAGGAGGGAGAAGCTATATGGAACTGAAGACCTTTTTTCCAGATACACAGACTGGGAGGCTGGACTTCAAAGACTGGAACTGGGACTGTACATCACCTTTTGTGAAGTTTCCAGTAGGAGGGACTGGTAGTTGAATGCCGGGAGTATGAGAGACGTTGGGAGGTGGAGCCATTGAAATGGAAACCTCATTGAACAAGGGATGCCACAAGACGGAGGAGATGAGTGAGGTTCTGTGGAAATGACATAGGCAGCGTACGGAAGGGATATAAAGACAAGAAATAACTTCAGGGAAATAAGCAAGAAAGAAATCTTTTGGTTTTAGGGATGTAACCTTTTCGATGTGGTAACATCGAGAGGGGAAATTTGAACCCCAGATTCTCTTAAGCTTATATGAACGTTTTTTTTATTTTTATTTCCAGCGTTTATAAGAAAAAAGAAACACGTTAAGTAAACGTGAAAATTGTAGGCAGTTCAGAGGGCCACACCGGAACCATTCCATGAATTTATCAAGAACTTGTCATCATTCAAGAACCAGGCGGTCCAATGGGAGGGGTAAGAAGGCCCAGCCTGTTGTTGGTTCAAACAAAAGCTAGTAAGTTGGGAGGAACCACCAAGAGTGGCTTCTCAAAAGCGCGTGTGATGAGAGGATTCAACGACCCCCCAGCGGTCCCAGGGTGAGGTGGAAACGAGAGAGACCCTGGCATGAATGAGCATCGGTACAGTGATGAAGTGATGATAGACACGGAGCCACACCACCAGGTGGTATATCATTACTATGTACTCATAAGAGTGTACACAAACCCTTTAGAGGGTCAGTAACCTTCAAGGTCTCGTTTGACTAGCAGTGTACTAGTACAGTACAGGGTACCTAATATACAACATGTCTTTGAGAAGAGTGAACTACAGTGTCGTAAACGGGCATGGAAAAGATATTAGGAAGCGGATGAATTACTGTTTAGCAA
Organism: Panulirus ornatus; assembly: GCF_036320965.1. Classification (NCBI taxonomy): domain Eukaryota; kingdom Metazoa; phylum Arthropoda; class Malacostraca; order Decapoda; family Palinuridae; genus Panulirus; species Panulirus ornatus. Next base: position 81,588,634 of record NC_092224.1, on the reverse strand, counting down.
AAGAGTAAAGAAAATATACGTAACGAATAACTTTGTCTATTATTTAAGGGTAGTAGCAGTGGTGGTAGTAATGGCAGCAATAGTGATAGTAGTAGTAAAGGTAATAGTAGTAACAGCAGAAATAGTTGTAGTGAAAGTAATAGAAGTAAAAGAAGTAGTAACAGTAGAAGTAGTAGTAGTGAAAGTAATAGAGGTAAAAGTAATAGTAACAGCACCAGTAGTAGAAGTAGTAGTAGTGAAAGTGAAAGTAGTAGAAGTAAAAGTAATAGTGTTAGTAAGAGTATTGGTGGTAGTAGTTGTTGTACTAATAGTGGTAGAAGAAGTTGTACCAGTAAAAGTATTGGTAGTGGTAGCCGTAGTAGAAGTAGTAGTAGTAGTATAAGTACTGGTAGTAGTCTTAAAAACAGTAGCAGTAATTATAGAAATAGTAGTTGGTAATAACAGTAGTAGTAATCGTAGTCGTAGCTACGTAGAGTAGTAGAAGCTGTAGAGGTAGTAGTAGTAGTAACAGCAGTAGTAGTAGTAGTAGTAGTAGTGTCAGTCAAGACACCAGTAGAAGTAGTAGTCTGAGCAGTTTAGGATGGTATTTAGCCGTGTATAATATCTCGGTAGGTAACATCATAGGTCATTATGGGCTGCTTCACCAGGGTGCACCTTGCAGCTGGGTGTAGTAAACCATGCCACTCAGTACAACACTTTGAGGATCGGGAAATTTCCGATGCCTCTCTGGTACGAAAGCGTCTTCATAGGGGTAAATTTTGCACGTGTATCGGTTATGATCGTCATACCTGAAGCAGACGAAGTCACAGAGTTTCATATCTTACTTTTGCGCCAAGTTTGATCAGAGGAAAATGTACACAAGAATTATATTTGAAATGTAACGAACTCGGGCGTAGCATTATCTTGGCTCTGCTTACCTTCATCTGTGAATCGCAGGAGAATACGAAATTAGTCTTATTCAAAGACCTTCTGTGGCCCCCTCACCGTCTGGGTTCAGGTTGGTGTTCCCAGACCCTGGAGAGTCTGGTCGACACAAACGACCAGAACTGAGCCTCTGATTCATGCTGGAGAGTCTGGTCGACGCAAACGACCAGAACTGAGCCTATGATTCATGCTGGGGATTTTAGAGGAAGTCCACAACCTAGAAGGTGTGGTAGTGTGAGGCGAGGCAGGTGGTGGTAGTGGACGAGCACCACCTGGCGACCCACCTGCCCCACACCCCTCCAGCTGCTCTAACACGATGACATATCCTCGTGTGCCACCTGACCTGAGTGTGACAGACGCGGCCTCTCACTGCCTCAGCCTCCAGTACCTCACCTTAATGAGGAGGTGAGACGCTACCAGGCTTATGTACCGTCCAGGAGAGAGTACTGGAGCAGCCAGGTGTTGTGAGGCACAAGACATCGATGTACTGGAAAGTTTAGCACACACCAAACAGCAGCAGAGACTGACTCATGTGACTAACATCACGTTACCCATCATCTTCTTCCTCAGTCAGGAAAGTTATGAGTACTTCACTCAGGTTGATTATGAATATACTCCATCATGCGTATATCTGGGTCGACCTTAATTCTTACGTACACTATGAGAGGCTCTTGAATAGCCAGTCCTTCTCAACAAGCGCTCCTCCTACTGATGATGTAATCAAGTCTTAACTTCATATCACACATCAGGACATTTACCTGAAGGTCCCTTTACCTTCTCAGGATAAATGGATGAAAAATTGAAAGCCTCGCCGTCTGGTTATCACTTTATATGCAGACAAGAGCGAGCCAAAGCTTGGTTTGTAAATGGCCCGTCGTGCCGTGGCGAGTCCTGGGGTAACGTGGGGAAAGACGCAGGACCAAATGGCAGAGGATATTGTGAACTTTGACTCCATCACCGCCACCTGCCGGGGTCTTCCTCGAGGCAGCCATCGGGTTCAAAAGGTTCCTTGATGAGCGGAACTCAAGCATTTCCGAGTCTGTCTGCGGATGGAAAAGTTTCTCCCATCTTGTTTGCGTCGCCCTCGCCGAACTTACACACTCACACACACACACACACACACACACACACACACACACACACACACACACACACACACACACACTCACACACACACAAAGAAAGAAGTCGAGGAATCTCGAACACAACCTCAGACTCTGTCTTCAAGTTGTTACACTAAGAGTGAAAAGTCATCTTCAGCGAGATTGCATCATCATCAGCGGACAGAAAGAGGGTCCTCGTTGAGGACCTTTTCTCTCCAAAGGAGTCTGATATTGCCCAGCTCCTGCATGGAGTGCACTCTTGAAGCTGCAGGAGCCCCATACAAATGGTCTTGTCATTGTAGGATAACAATAATATTGATCAAAATGATGATAATGATAAAAATAATAATGATAATAGATAATAATGATATTAATGTTAGTCATAAGTGATGAGATAATTGAAATTTCTTGGTCATAAAAAACACGTGCATACCTCACGCGCAATTTCAAACAGACACATGCACACAGAAGGAAAGAAGGCTCACTGAATGAAGATCTTCAGGGAAATAGGCCAGAAGCGTCGACCCTGCACGTCACTGAGATAAAACTTTAAAAAGGGAAGCGCCCACAACCACACCCACGACACACTATTGGTAATGATCAGCAGGTCTGACGTCTATTTGTTCTGGGCATATATGTATATATGTAATAATAGGTGATACAGAGCAAGGGGTAAACTCTGAGAATGATGAGTGGAAACAGCATGGTGGTGAATGGACGGACAGGAACCTGGAGATATTATAACCATAGTACGTGAGAAATTATAACCTGAAGATGTTGAGAAAGCAGTATTCACTGTTAGGGACGCGACAGTCAGGGAGGGCTTTAGATAATCATTCAGGATCTGTATATGTTGGTAAAATCTGGAGGTTTTTACATAAACCAGAGTCGTCAACACAGCAGGAATTACATTAGTGGACCAGAAGGTAGATAAATAGACAGAGGACCATATTGGAATCAGAGTTATGGAGATTTCAGATCTTCGAATGTGTGCAGGAAATTTTCCTGCAGAAACATATCATTGAACGCATACGAGTCAGATCTGACCTTTACTTGATCATATCTTTGAACATTGTAGCTTGGAAATCGGGATCGTCATATACCATGCACCAACTGGAGAAAGTGATCATCAGGTGCTTGAGTAATGTAGGACATAAAGACTTGAGTATTGTAGGACATAAAGACTTGAAAGAACGAACAGAGATGACGACGAAATCAAAGAGGATACATAATCGTGGCAACTACATAGAGCTCAGGAATTTCTTTTTGGGAATAAGAACTGGGAAAAGTAGTTCTGGAGGTACAATATACAGGCCATGTTGTTACAAATGGTTCCTTGAAACGTGCATTGAAGGCGTGGGAACATGGGTGCCTTTAGTGCCGCATATAGAAGGAAGGCTGGAGAAGAAAGAGAAAGGCACTCTAGCATTTGTAAGATGTAAGAGAGCAAAAGGCGTGAGTGTATCAGGGTAAGAAGGGAGGATCGGGAGAAACTTGGAAAAGAATATCGTGGACGAAGGAAGAGATGGTTCATAACTTCTCAATAAATTCATCAGGGGTAAGGTATCTAGGAATTCGAGCAAGAAAACATATAAAAGACGCAGAGTAAAAGTGCGTTTGTAGTATGAGTTGTGGAAGGACTTCAGTGATGAATTCGTGAACACTGATACCTTACGGAAGTTTATAAAAGAGTTTTATGACTGTTGATAAATTTCAAGAAATAGGACCCCCAATGATGTAGAGGCCTCTCCTTGTACCGTCCTAATAAGTGATTACAAGTGATCATTACGTAAATACACCCACTCCTATCTGTGCCTCTCTCTTCTAACCCCTTCCTCCAGTCCTTAACTATCTCTCTTCCCAAAATCTCCCTTCCCCCTTTCCTGTTGTTGTTTAAGTAAACCAGTAGGTTTACAGAAACCAGAAGGAAGGAATTAAGGGGAAAGAGGATTGCCGATAAAGGAAGTAACAGTGGTATGTAATGATGAGATAATTGATCCATGGTGAGGTGGGGTTTATTTAGGGAGTTGCTATTTTGCTATTCATCCTCACCTCGCACACTGTTCTGACACCATCACCAACCCTCCTGACCCCACACATTATCCCAGCACCATCACTGACGCTCCTCACCCCACACACTGCATCAGCATCCTCCCCAACCCTCCTCGCCCACATACACTGCTCCAGCACCTTCCCCAACCCACACACTGTTCTGACACCCTCACCGACCCCTCCTTAACCACACACACTGCACCAACACCTTCCCCAATCTTCCTCCCCCCACACACTGTTCTGACGCCCTCACCAACCCTCCTCACCCCACACACTGCACCAGCACCCTCCCCAACCCTCCTCACCCCCACGCACTGTTCTGACACCCTCACCGACCCTCCTTAACCACACACACTGTTCTGACACCCTCACCGACCCTCCTTAACCACACACACTGCACCAGCACCTTCCCCAACCCTCCTCTCCCCACACACTGTTCTGACACCCTCACCGACCCTCCTCTCCCCACACACTGTTCTGACTCCCTCCCCAACCCTCCTCACCCCACACACTGTTCTGACACCCTCATCGACCCTCCTCACCCCGGACACTGCTCCAGCACCTAACACACTGCTCACCTTTGCAAGAACTCAGGTCCAGCTGACCCTAATGTAAACAACGCAGTCAAGAGACGGCACCCTTGATCACTGTTCTCATTAGCATCATTAACTACCCATTCTGCTCTGTCCTGGTGGTTTATACCATGATGATCATCACCGTATATTCTTCTTTCCTGTCTTGGTGGTTTATATCATCATCATCAACGTATATATCCTTCTGTTCTGGTGGTTTATATCATAAACGTATATATCCTTCTGTCCTGGTGGTTTATATCATCATCATCAACGTATATTCTTCAGTTCTATCCTAGTGGTTTATTATGATCAAGAATTATAGTAACGTTTTACCCTGGTGGTTGATACCGTCATTATCATCCAGTGTATAGTGACGTTTTACCCTGGTGGTTGATACCGTCATTTCGTCCAGTAAGAGAGTTGGTGGTGCCTTGATGTTCCCCAGTACCGAGGTGGCCACAGAGGATGTCCTTCACACACACACATACACATTTCCCGCCATGGTCTCAGTGACGTGTGTCTTGCTCTCACCACTGAAGGCGGAAGGTTCAGAGTGTCTGTGATGATACTCGACCATAGGATGAACCATAGCAAAGGATTCACCTGATTGTGTATATATATATATATATATATATATATATATATATATATATATATATATATATATATATATATATAATATACACAAAAGTAAATAAGTAGTATTAGATTACATAAATATCTACACAACAGATCCAGCTCATCTCTCGGAGTTATGTACGTAAAAGTAAATATGTAATAATAAACTACATAAATAACTAAACAACAATGCCAACTGATCCCTCGTGAGTCTGTTATAAATCTTACGTCCGCTGACACGTTCAGATATGCTACAAAATCATACACTCGTTTATACATGATAAGAGCATAGATAATAGATGTCTTGACATCTTTCCTCATACCTACATTTCCCTCCCTTCTTACTTGTACCTCAACCTCTCCTTCCCTGAGAGTGACTTTAGCTCCCATCTAAAGCCTGTGAGCCCTGACAGCAGGAATATAGAGGATCTTCATGACATATTCACATTGTAAATGTGGGTGTGAGTATTATCCCTTGTACACAGCGTCCGCACACACTAGGTACGCTGGTCAAGTCTGGAATGAACCTTTCGTGTGAGGACTTACGATCATGAAGCCTGATGTTAGAAAATGTTAGAGGGTTGGTTAGATGTTAGGACTACAGGCCTGTCATTAAGGCCATCATCGTCCAACTGCAAAATATATACCAACTGAAATGTCTTGAACACCTTGTAAAGATGTTAAGGATGCCTCCCTCCAGTGTCACATACACTCGGCCTTTATATTTGACCCGTGTGGAAAAACAGCAATGTAAAGTAGTATTGGTGAGAGAGAGAGAGAGAGAGAGAGAGAGAGAGAGAGAGAGAGAGAGAGAGAGAGAGAGAGAGAGAGAGAGAGAGAGAGAGAGTTTGTGTGTGGGTGTGTGTGGGTGTGTGTGTGTGTGTGTGTGTGTGTGTGTGTGTGTGTGTGTGTGTGTGTGTGTCTGTTCGTGTCTGTAATCATCTAATTGTAATTTCCTAATTGCACGGTACAGGGAGGGAACTCTGTACCCATGGAAGCCCATCTTTTGAACTTTCTCTACCAACATACTGCTTTTAAAACTTCTGTACACCATGTGTGTGTTTGTGTGTTTGTGTGTGGTTGTGAGGGCTTTGACAAATCACACATAGATGTTGACAAGTATAATAGCAGAGCATTATCCATCCATTCTCTTCATCTATCCCAGACAGCGGTGGACGGCACTGACCAACGCCCACTATTCTGTCAACATCATTGTCAGAATGGAGCAACATTAGCCTTGGTACATTATGTGATGAAATATTCAACCGACTGTTACATTATCATTCGTGGTAATTTAAGTTCATCACGCGAGTCAATGTCGACAAACCTCGAAATGAATGAATAATATTGAGGGAATTCCCTAATTAAATTATGTATGGATAGAAATGTTGCTGTTTATGTATGATGATGAAAGAATTTACAGCAGCAGAAGTATTTCATCAGATAATATATATATATATATATATATATATATATATATATATATATATATATATATATATATATATATATATATATATATATATATATATATATATATATGGAAAAGTGATCATATAACCCTTAGCAAACATTGTGATGATGATGATATGGGTTTTCGTGGATTAGAGTGGAGGATATGGCTAAGGACAACACGTTTATGTTATCCCAGGGTTGAGCTGTGATGTGTTGAACATGTTGAAGTACGAACTGCTCTTTCGCATGTGAAAGTCAGGCTAATCAAAGTTTAGCTTTTTTTCTTTTAGGATGCAAGGTTGGTGTGGCACAGTTTTCACTGTTAACTTCTTCCCCATGATGAGGTGATACACATGTGTGATTTTAGATGAGAAATACGTTCAGTAGGAGAAGAGAACGAGTGTAATAGGTGAAGAGAGGGAGTTGTAGCGTACGGAATGGAATCACCAGGATAAGAGTGAACAAGATTTGAAGTAGAGGAGTATAAGATCATTGATTGGTGAAGACAGAGAGCAAGGGATAGGACAGATCCCTGAGGAAGAACACTCACTGTTGATAGGACTAGAGGGAGATCAATCCATGAACGACCAGAGGAGAAAGTATGCATTAGGTAACAGAGAGTAGCAGAAAAACCAAAGGATAGGTGATTAGAAAGTAGACTTAGGCCGCATATTGTCATAAGTCTTGGAAATATCGAGGATTTGGGTGCTAAAGTGTTTCTATTAAGTCATTTGAAAAAAAAAAATAAGGAATAAAGGTATGATTCACCGTTTATCATAGTACTTCAGTAATATAACAACCCTATAAAGTATGATTCACTGTTTATCACGGTACTTCAGTAATATAACAACCCTATAAAGTATGACTCACTGTTTATCACAGTACTTCAGTAATATAACAACCCTATAAAGCAACGTGGAAGGTAAATCACGATTTCTAAGAACAAGCAATGACCACATAAGCCAGAATATTACTGAGAATTTGCTCAATCTCTGTAATGTCTTGCCTTGCACGGATCATCCAACCCGCCTGATGGAGCGCAAGACATTCCCTCCTCCCACCTGGCGCCCGTAATTAACTGGGTCACTGTAATACAGTTTGCGAAGACGAGAAAATGAACCAATCTAAATGCAGTGTAAGGTTTTGTGAATTTTGGCGCGGGTCGGGATTAATCTTAGCTTGGGGTCAGCATGAATCCATCTTAGATTAAAGTTGTTTACACAGAATCAGGGCCCCGGGTCCGGCCCGGTAATTCATCGTGAGGTTGAGTCTTAATGATTGGTGGTGATGGAGGGGTGGGTGGGGGAGGTCTTTGTTCTTCGCGGGTCAAAAACTCCGTAATCGGGTCCCGGGCGCGCGTGGCATCAATTAATCGGAGATTCTTTCACGCGCCATTTGTAATCCGTCGCGTGTTCTCAGACGTGATGATGATGTGGGCGGCTCCTCATCATTACCCGGGCTTGTGTTTACCCTCTTTAGTGTTCGTAAGCCGCCGGTGTTGTCGGGCTTTGAGGCGGGTCGTCGTGTACGATGGTTTGAAAGAAGACGAGAGAATATTATTTTTTTTTTTTAACCTCAAACACCTGTCGTATAAAAGGGTTATTCTATGTTGTTCAAGTAGAGGAGTTCGCACTAGTATGGACACACACACACACACACACACACACACACACACACACACGCAGACAAACAAACAAACACACGCATATATATATTTATATATCAAACAGCCCTGAGGGGAAGATGAACAGCTGGGTTGAGCTGTAAGCCGCCAGCTCAGCCCAGATTTCGGGGCAGGTGCTGACCTGTGCTTGGCTCATATTGAGCAACGTTAAATAATACACCAGGGAAGCTCATACTAGTCCTCATGTCAAACGTGGTTGCCAGGCTCGCTCTCCCTGCCTGGCACGCCCATCTTTCCCACATTACTGGAATGATGGAGTTGCCTTCGATCATATATCACTATGGCCTATGAAACATTCTGGCTTATATACGTTTTTCGTTCAGTTGTGCGCCGCCGTTGGACCCACTAAGGCGTTGTTCGTTCACCTGGTCTGTATACCTGATGAGTATAGGAACGTAGTCACGATTATGATCCACGATAATGGTTGGTTATCTGTTCGTTATCATGTAACAGTTCTATCATTCTGTCTCATTATTATTTTTTTAAAACAATTTTCGTAGGACTGAATTAAAAATTTGTTGGGGTCATAGTCCGAAGTGCATTTATATTTTTTTTGCTTTTTGCTTTTCTTTGACAAATTAATGGTATACCAGCAGGCCTCTGGTCTGTTAGCAATTTCCCTTCTCATAGCTGTTTGTTGAAAATTTTGATGTTCCAGAATGCTACTTGCTCGGTTACTTCCCTCAGTATTCTTGAAGAGATATAATGAAGACCATTTAACTTACCTGGATTAATTCTGCCCATGTTTTATTTACGATTAATTATCATGTTGGTTTTTATTTGATTTAGATTATATGTATTTCTCTTATGTTTTATTCGAAGGTTAATTTCTTCAGTCATCCAGACTGACGTATCCTTCGTAACAGTGTCTTTTGCCATTCTAGAGACGTTGTCTCTCTGAAGGGTATTGTGAAATAATATTTTATTCATGATATTAAGTCCACTTCTGGTCAACTGTGTCCGCGTCTAGATCGTAAGCCAGTTAATATTACAAGTGCCCCTTGTGCAGTTTGTCAAAATCTACTAATTTAAAGTTTGGCACCATCGCTTTCTTTTGAATCGAAACTATAGTTTATGGTGCTTGGGTAATATTATGAACGCTAGCTCAGCTGTTCGCCAACCTCACAGGAGCTAAGTAGGTCTTTGCTTGTGGACATCACTCAATCCAAAACGTTACAGCCTCTCTTTGGGTCTTTCATCATCTAAGAAACGGTCTTCCTTTCGATCAAGTAGTCTGGTACCCTCGTGATCACCTGGAAAGAGATCCCAGTTGACGCTGGGGTTGTTGAAAGCTGGTACAAATGCCGTCTCTTTGTTATTATGCAAAGCAGTACCATAACCGTGCACGAAAAACGAGACACATTACAGGAATACAACGTCGTTTATCAACTCCAGTGTCAACAAGGAGACTGTGAGAGCTCTCCTTGCCAACATGACCTACAGACGTGGGGAGGCACAACCGGCACACCATCCACAAGACTCAACCCGACACCCACAAGAAGTATTCATCAGACTACATGTCACCAAGAAGCGCGACACTTACCCCCTCACGCGAGAGACGATTGTCAAAATCT
>NC_092224.1:81533649-81576149 GCF_036320965.1 Panulirus ornatus | reverse complement strand
GAGAGAGAGAGAGAGAGAGAGAGAGAGAGTCAACATCTATTTATTCGTCGTGTAACACAGTCTGATAAAGCAGTCGTGTTGGTACAAATCTGATCTCATAAAAGCTTATTTGAATTTTTATCTGCGTCGAGTTTTATTTATCTCTTGATTCGGCGAGACTTGTTAGCTTTTGGGTCGGCAATATTTGCTGTTGTAGTTACCCATTGCGTGTGGGAGGTTATGGTTATATATCTATTGTACACGTTCAGTTCATTTGTTTGCGAACAATGACAACGAATTTTTGTACAGTGTCGATATGATGGACTTGATTATGTCAAGGGTGACAGAGGATGTGTGGATCAGGTGTTTGCCGTGAAGGATTTGTGTGAAAAATATTTAGAGAATCTGAGGGATTTTGTGTAAGGCATTTGTGGATCTGGAGAAAGCGTTTGACAGGGTGGATGGAAGCGCTCTGTGGAAGGTGTTAGGAATGTGTAGTGTGGAAAGAAAGCTACTAGAGGCGGTGAGAATGTTCTGTCATGATAAGGGATATGTTGGCGTAGGAAGAAAGTAGGGTAAATGGTTCCAGGTGAAGATTGGTTTGAGGTAAGGGTAATTGATGTTACCATGGCTATTTGATCTGTTTATGGATGGGGGTGGTGAGGAAGGCGAATGCAATGGTTTTGGAGAGAAGAGCAGATTTGCAGTCAGCTGATGGGGGATATTCTGTGAGGTATGTCAGTTGCTGTTTGCTGACGATACTTTTCTGGTGGCTGACTCGAGTGAGGAACTGCAGAAGCTGGTTTCTGACTTTGGGTGAGTGTGAGAGAAGGTAGATAAGAGTAAATGTAAATAAAGGTTCAGGTCATTAAGTTTTACCAGGGGGATGAGACTAGCTGGTTGGAGTGAGTTGAATGGAGAGAACCTGAAGGAGATGGAATACTCAATATATCTAAGAGAGGACATGGCACTGGATGGAGCCGTGGGAACTGAAGTGAACCATGGAGTTCGCAGAAGGCTAAAGGACTAGATGCACAGGGAAGCGTGTGGAAAGAGAAAGGCTCTGACCGTTAAGGGCAAAGATGGATATGTTTGATGGCACAGCAGTCCCGAAGGTGTCTTATGAATGGAAAGCTTGAGCCATAGATGATAAAGGGAGTGTGAGAAGATAGATGGGTTGGAAATGATATGCTCGAGAACGATGTGTGGTGTGAGGAGGGAAGGTTGATCGAATAAGGATTAACATGATAAAAGAAAGGTGTGGTAGGGAGGGCTGATCATGTATGATAGAGCAGATATGGTTTGGACATATGAAGAGGATGAGAGATGAGGATAATAGAGAGTTTATACAAGGAAGAGGAAGAGGGATGGAATGAAAGACGCTTTTGAGTGTCCGGGGCCTGGGCATGCAGGAGGGTGTGAGACGTGCAAGGAATAGAATGAACTGGAGCGATTTGGTACACAAAAGGGCGACGTGCTGTCAGTGGGCTGAGCCAAGGCAAATAAAGCGGTTAAGGGAAAACCACGGCGCATGGGTCTGAGGAGCCTGGTTAGGGATAGGGGCTCTAATTTCGATGCATTATACATGACAGCGAGAGAATATATGTGATCAAATGAGGCTGTTATTCGTCTGTCCTTAGCGCTACCTTGCTATCACGGGAGACGGTGAACAAGTATGAAAGAAAAAGAAAAGAATTAACCAGAACGTATGTACATCAAGTTGTTTCTGTACTCCGGCCACCATAGGTTACACTGCAAGTGAAGAGTCATCTTCGGCGAGGATGAGCCATCCTCGCCTGACGAAGCTGGGTACAGACTGTCTGGTCAGAGAACGTGTCGCTTTTTTAAAGGAGTCCATCCTCCTGTCTCTGCTACTGATTGCAGCGTAACCTTGGAAGTCCAGAAGCCCCTCGATTTTTTGAGAGTGGTCATATATATATATATATATATATATATATATATATATATATATATATATATATATATGATATGGAAGGCGGAGCTGATTTGCTCTCCGTACACATGTGCTTGTGGCTTGTGGCTCTCGGGTCTGGCACTGAGCCCGTCGTAAAATTTTACTATGCAGTAAAGACAGACTAAACCATTTGCAACTTTTGCCTGTGACAAAGCTACCCAGTTTACATAGACCTTCGCTAATGGTCGTGGTACATTTCTTTTTGTATTTGATGAGGGAAGACACAATGATATTCCCCGGGATCATGGAATTGCAGGTTATAATCGAGGTAGCATTTTGTCCAGTCATTACAATGGTCAGTGATTACTTACGTGAATTAAACAAGACATTAGAAACCATTCCTGTTCTCATACAAAGATTCTAATGTTGCTTCAAAGCTGACAGAGAGAGCCTTACCAGTCTGAGCAGTATGAAACGTATTTCAGCTTGTACAAGATAAACACAGCCTGTAACATTTTCTGATGAGGTTTTGATCAAAGAATGTTTGTTATTGTTGGCATTACTGAAGTTTATATTCACGTTAAAGGCCTTGAGTAGGTGGGGATTTAAAGTAGATCTATATCTAAACGGAAAAACTAAAAAATTCTAAATATCATGGGGAAGTTTGGGGTTAACTCTGGATAATGACATCTTTGTCATAATTAAGAGATTTATCATTGAAATATCTAGGATACTTTAACTTGGATCAAAATGTATATATCTTTTCAAAACTCTTCATCAATAGATTATGGACTGCATTTACGTAATGCCCTAAGGAACATCAATAGGAATGTTGATTGTGGAGTTCTATCACGTTGTGTTGAGTAATGATAACTATATAAACCAACATTGATGGGATTTCTGTAAATGCTGAGTCAAACACGTTGCCGACTCTGTGTATCCAGCAGTCTGAAAAGTATAACATACAATCATGTTCTACTTCCATAGAAAATTTGATGGAAGGAAGAAAGTACTGAACTGTTGAAAAAGGGTAAATATATATATATATATATATATATATATATATATATATATATATATATATATATATATATATATATATATATTGGAAAGGATCACAATTTTGCGCGTGATCAAGATATTCTTATGAGTCCACGGGGAAAATGAAACACGAAAAGTTCCCAAGTGCACTTTCGTGTAATAATCACATCATCAGGTGAGACACAAGAGAGAAATATAACAGTCAGTTGATATACATCGAAGAGACGAAGCTAGGACGCCATTTGGAAAACATGTGATTGTCCAAATCACATGTTTACCAAATATATATGTTATGGGTGTGTTTGTGTGTGTTCTTCTAAAACAAATATCCTAATTTGGGTTGTGGATCTTACGGATGTCAAAATCCAAACGTAACTAAACCAGAATTCTTAACGTACGTCAAAATTCCCGAGAATGATAAATAATAATCGTGAGCGAGTCTTCAGACTACACTGTAAGAGGACGTATACGTAGCGATCTGAGCAGCAGTTTAGATACTTGGCCTTTGATTGGCTGTTCGAGAGATATGGTGTACGTTAGTTTAAAAGGTACGACAGTAAAGTATTTACGATTCATGTCGTGGTAGATATACGAATTTTTGATGATGATGGCCGTTCGTCTTCATGTCTGGCTGCCAGAAACAGGAGTAAAGACACATCCCCCACCCTCCAACGCTCACTACCTCGTCCCGTTTTTCATATCGGTGGTTTGGTCGGGAGTTCCACATATATAATTTTATAATATATATATAAAATATATATTATATATTATGTATATATGTATATAAGAAATCTGGCAGGAGAAGGCTGGAACGTGTTGCAGGTGTGTGAAACGTGGTGAGCAGGAAGCTTATGTAAGACATCATGAGCGATCAGGCCCAGGGAGGTCGTCTGTGTGCCACTGGGTTTATGCAAACTTTCCGTGGAACTTCCTGCAGAGTAGCTTCTCTCTCTCTCCTTCTCTCTCTCTCTCTCTCTTTTCTCTCTCTCTCTCCTCTCTCTCTCTCTCTCTCTCTCTCTTTCACCTGGGCGGTAGATGATATGACTGGGTTGGGCTGGGCCGGGGGCAAAAGTGAGGGTTAAAGATGTTTAGCGCGAGACCAGGAGATGGTTTTGTGTGTGTGTGTGTGTGTGTGTGTGTGTGTGTGTGTGTGTGTAACCTGTGGAGTTGAATGTGGCCCTTTCATTAACCTAACTTCGTCCAGATGGAATAGACTGAAGGATGCTATCCCTATAGTGTTAAGACGACGAAGGGAATTGGATCCTGCTGTAAAATGGGCCTAGGATATAGACTGATTTTTGAAAAGGATGACCAAGAAGCTGGGTACGAGTAAGTGAGGAGGAGGAACGAAGAGAAAGAACAATGTAACGAGACTTCTCCGTAGTCTTCTGGTGGCTCGAGACTTTCCTGTAGTCTTCTGGTTGCTCGAGACTTCTCTGTAGTCTTCTGGTTGCTCGAGACTTCTCCGTAGTCTTCTGGTTGCTCGAGACTTCTCTGTAGTCTTCTGGTTGCTCGAGACTTCTCCGTAGTCTTCTGATGGCTCGAGACTTCTCTGTAGTCTTCTGGTTCTCGAGACTTCTCCGTAGTCTTCTGGTGGCTCGAGACTTCTCTGTAGTCTTCTGGTTGCTCGAGACTTCTCTGTAGTCTTCTGGTGGCTCGAGACTTCTCCGTAGTCTTCTGGTGGCTCGAGACTTCTCCGTAGTCTTCTGGTGGCTCTGCTGACGGTTACGTAATGGCCGACGAGGTTGAGGAGACCTTTGGTGAAGTCACTGAAGCTGTGAGGCACAGGTGGTCCTTGCGTCCCTCTCTTTCTCTCGAGGTTGCTTACGGCATCGCCCAGGACACGAAGAGTCGGTGGGTAGTTGTCTTCGTGTTACCTCCAGCCTGCTGGGGGGTGGGGAGAGAGAGAGAGAGAGAGAGAGAGAGAGAGAGAGAGAGAGAGAGAGAGAGAGAGAGAGAGAGAGAGAGTTAACATCTATTTATTCGTCGTGTAACACAGTCTGATACAGCAGTCGTGTTGGTACAAATCTGATCTCATAAAAGCTTATTTGAATTTTTATCTGCGTCGAGTTTTATTTATCTCTTGATTCGGCGAGACTTGTTAGCTTTTGGGTCGGCAATATTTGCTGTTGTAGTTACCCATTGCGTGTGGGAGGTTATGGTTATATATCTATTGTACACGTTCAGTTCATTTGTTTGCGAACAATGACAACGAATTTTTGTACAGTGTCGATATGATGGACTTGATTATGTCAGGGGTGACAGAGGATGTGTGGATCAGGTGTTTGCCGTGAAGGATTTGTGTGAAAAATATTTAGAGAATCTGAGGGATTTTGTGTAAGGCATTTGTGGATCTGGAGAAAGCGTTTGATAGGGTGGATGGAAGCTCCTCTGTGGAAGGTGTTAGGAATTTGTAGTGTGGAAAGAAAGCTACTAGAGGCGGGGAGAAGGTTCTGTCAAGATAAGGGATATGTTGGCGTAGGAAGAAAGTAGGGTAAATGGTTCCAGGTGAAGATTGGTTTGAGGTAAGGGTATTTGATGTTACCATGGCTATTTGATCTGTTTATGGATGGGGGTGGTGAGGAAGGCGAATGCAATGGTTTTGGAGAGAAGAGCAGATTTGCAGTCAGCTGATGGGGGATATTCTGTGAGGTATGTCAGTTGCTGTTTGCTGACGATACTTTTCTGGTGGCTGACGCGAGTGAGGAACTGCAGAAGCTGGTTTCTGACTTTGGGTGAGTGTGAGAGAAGGTAGATAAGAGTAAATGTAAATAAAGGTTCAGGTCATTAAGTTTTACCAGGGGGATGAGACTAGCTGGTTGGAGTGAGTTGAATGGAGAGAACCTGAAGGAGATGGAATACTCAATATATCTAAGAGAGGACATGGCACTGGATGGAGCCGTGGGAACTGAAGTGAACCATGGAGTTCGCAGAAGGCTAAAGGACTAGATGCACAGGGAAGCGTGTGGAAAGAGAAAGGCTCTGACCGTTAAGGGCAAAGATGGATATGTTTGATGGCACAGCAGTCCCGAAGGTGTCTTATGAATGGAAAGCTTGAGCCATAGATGATAAAGGGAGTGTGAGAAGATAGATGGGTTGGAAATGATATGCTCGAGAACGATGTGTGGTGTGAGGAGGGAAGGTTGATCGAATAAGGATTAACATGATAAAAGAAAGGTGTGGTAGGGAGGGCTGATCATGTATGATAGAGCAGATATGGTTTGGACATATGAAGAGGATGAGAGATGAGGATAATAGAGAGTTTATACAAGGAAGAGGAAGAGGGATGGAATGAAAGACGCTTTTGAGTGTCCGGGGCCTGGGCATGCAGGAGGGTGTGAGACGTGCAAGGAATAGAATGAACTGGAGCGATTTGGTACACAAAAGGGCGACGTGCTGTCAGTGGGCTGAGCCAAGGCAAATAAAGCGGTCAAGGGAAAACCACGGCGCATGGGTCTGAGGAGCCTGGTTAGGGATAGGGGCTCTAATTTCGATGCATTATACATGACAGCGAGAGAATATATGTGATCAAATGAGGCTGTTATTCGTCTGTCCTTAGCGCTACCTTGCTATCACGGGAGACGGTGAACAAGTATGAAAGAAAAAGAAAAGAATTAACCAGAACGTGTGTACATCAAGTTGTTTCTGTACTCCGGCCACCATAGGTTACACTGCAAATGAAGAGTCATCTTCGGCGAGGATGAGCCATCCTCGCCTGACGAAGCTGGGTACAGACTGTCTGGTCAGAGAACGTGTCGCTTTTGTAAAGGAGTCCATCCTCCTGTCTCTGCTACTGATTGCAGCGTAACCTTGGAAGTCCAGAAACCCCCTCGATTTATTGAAAGTGGTCATATATTTATATATATATATATATATATATATATATATATATATATATATATATATATAAAGAAGAAAGTTAAGAGTAAATGTGAATAAGAGCAAGGTTATTAGGTACAGTAGGGTTGAGGGTCAAGTCAATTGGGAGGTGAGTTTGAATGGAGAAAAACTGGAGGAAGTGAAGTGTTTTAGATATCTGGGAGTGGATCTGGCAGCGGATGGAACCATGGAAGCGGAAGTGGATCATAGGGTGGGGGAGGGGGCGAAAATTCTGGGAGCCTTGAAGAATGTGTGGAAGTCGAGAACATTATCTCGGAAAGCAAAAATGGGTATGTTTGAAGGAATAGTGGTTCCAACAATGTTGTATGGTTGCGAGGCGTGGACTATGGATAGAGTTGTGCGCAGGAGGATGGATGTGCTGGAAATGAGATGTTTGAGGACAATGTGTGGTGTGAGGTGGTTTGATCGAGTAAGTAACGTAAGGGTAAGAGAGATGTGTGGAAATAAAAAGAGCGTGGTTGAGAGAGCAGAAGAGGGTGTTTTGAAATGGTTTGGTCACATGGAGAGAATGAGTGAGGAAAGATTGACCAAGAGGAGATATGTGTCGGAGGTGGAGGGAACGAGGAGAAGAGGGAGACCAAATTGGAGGTGGAAAGATGGAGTGAAAAAGATTTTGTGTGATCGGGGCCTGAACATGCAGGAGGGTGAAAGGAGGGCAAAGAATAGAGTGAATTGGAGCGATGTGGTATACCGGGGTTGACGTGCTGTCAGTGGATTGAATCAAGGTATGTGTATGGGGGTGGGTTGGGCCATTTCTTTCGTCTGTTTCCTTGCGCTACCTCGCAAACGCGGGAGACAGCGACAAAGCAAAAAAAAAAAAAAAAAAAAAAAAAAAAATATATATATATATATATATATATATATATATATATATATATATATATATATATATATATGATATGGAAGGCGGAGCTGATTTGCTCTCCGTACACATGTGTTTGTGGCTTGTGGTTCTCGGGTCTGGCACTGAGCCCGTCGTAAAATTTTACTATGCAGTAAAGACAGACTAAACCATTTGCAACTTTTGCCTGTGACAGAGCTACGCAGTTTACATAGACCTTCGCTAATGGTCGTGGTACATTTCTTTTTGTATTTGATGAGGGAAGACACAATGATATTCCCTGGGATCATGGAATTGCAGGTTATAATCGAGGTAGCATTTGGTCCAGTCATTACAATGGTCAGTGATTACTTACGTGAATTAAACAAGACATTAGAAACCATTCCTGTTCTCATACAAAGATTCTAATGTTGCTTCAAAGCTGACAGAGAGAGCCTTACGAGTCTGAGCAGTATGAAACGTATTTCAGCTTGTACAAGATAAACACAGCCTGTAGCATTTTCTGATGAGGTTTTGATCAAAGAATGTTTGTTATTGTTGGCATTACTGAAGTTTATATTCACGTTAAAGGCTTTGAGTAGGTGGGGATTTAAAGTAGATCTATATCTAAACGGAAAAACTAAAAAATTCTAAATATCATGGGGAAGTTTGGGGTTAACTCTAGATAATGACATCTTTGTCATATTAAGAGATTTATCACTGAAATATCTAGGATACTTTAACTTGGATCCAAATGAATATATCTTTTCAAAACTCTTCATCGATAGATTATGGACTGCATTTACGTAATGCCCTAAGGAACATCAATAGGAATGTTGATTGTGCAATTCTATCACGTTGTGTTGAGTAATGATAACTATATAAACCAACATTGATGGGATTTCTGTAAATGCTGAGTCAAACACGTTGCCGACTCTGTGTATCCAGCAGTCTGAAAAGTATAACATACAATCATGTTCTACTTCCATAGAAAATTTGATGGAAGGAAGAAAGTACTGAACTGTTGAAAAAGGGTAAATATATATATATATATATATATATATATATATATATATATATATATATATATATATATATATATATATTGGAAAGGATCACAATTTTGCGCGTGATCAAGATATTCCTATGAGTCCACGGGGAAAATGAAACACGAAAAGTTCCCAAGTGCACTTTCGTGTAATAATCACATCATCAGGTGAGACACAAGAGAGAAATATAACAGTCAGTTGATATACATCGAAGAGACGAAGCTAGGACGCCATTTGGAAAACATGTGATTGTCCAAATCACATGTTTACCAAATATATATGTTATGGGTGTGTTTGTGTGTGTTCTAAAACAAATATCCTAATTTGGGTTGTGGATCTTACGGATGTCATAATCCAAACGTAATTAAACCAGAATTCTTAACGTATGTCAAAATTCCCAAGAATGATAAATAATAATCGTGAGCGAGTCTTCAGACTACACTGTAAGAGGACGTATACGTAGCGATCTGAGCAGCAGTTTAGATACTTGGCCTTTGATTGGCTGTTCGAGAGATATGGTGTACGTTAGTTTAAAAGGTACGACAGTAAAGTATTTACGATTCATGTCGTGGTAGATATACGAATTTTTGATGATGATGGCCGTTCGTCTTCATGTCTGGCTGCCAGAAACAGGAGTAAAGACACATCCCCCACCCTCCAACGCTCACTACCTCGTCCCGTTTTTCATATCGGTGGTTTGGTCGGGAGTTCCCAAGAAAATGAGCTGCTTTGATGTGGAGACTCTTGGTGTCTCTAGTGTATTGCAGTGTTTCCGTTGACTTTGGCAATTCCAGTCCTGTTAGGTTCTGTATAACGCGTTGGCCCGTCTTGTGTGGCTGGAGAGGGTAGGGGAGGCGCCTTGCTTAGGTGTGTGTGTGTGGCGGTGGGTTGTGGCTGGAGGGGGAAAGGGGGCGCCTTGCTTAGGTGGTGTGTGGCGGTGGGTTGTGGCTGGAGGGTGAGTGTCCTGGTGATGAATCCTGTATCTAACGAGTTATGTGACATATATACAACCTCTTCCTTGATGGCTCATTTCATGTATTTTTTCTTTTCATTTCAGCGTTGATAGCTCGTGTAGGAATTCGTGTGTGTGTGTGTGTGCGTGTGTGTGCTTGTGTGTTTCTAATGGTGGTGTACAGGAGTGTGCTGGCGTGTGTAGAGGTGAGTGTTAACACCTGAAGGAGGAGCTAAGGATGATTTTAACACCACATACCCTCTCACTATGTACATAGCCCTCAAGGATTTATTTATATTTTTTTCATCCCTGACTGCACAGCTTACACGACGCCTCCAGAAAGTGTATTCCACTGTCGTGTCTATGTACCGGGAGTTGTACAACACCTGTGATGGAGGTTTGTTCTAACCGGCTGGACCAAACCAGAATTCATGTTAAGGCAGACAGACAGGTTCAGTGCACTGCTTCAGTTAGCAAGCCTTAGAAATATATCAGTGGATTACCACACACACACACACACACACACACACACACACACACACACACACACACACACACACACACACACACACATATATATATATATATATATATATATATATATATATATATATATATATATATATATATATATATATATATATATATTTAATATATATATGGAAGACCTTGCAAGCTATCACGTCCTTTGTATCATTATTCTTTCATCATGAAAAGTAATTTTATAATACGTATTATTAGAATCCTCTCTGGTAAATTGTACTCTTGAGGACATCAGTCGTAAGAAATGATGTGTACGCATTGGCAAAGATTACATTTAGTCTGGAACGCCATTAGCGTCATTAACGAGGAAGATTTAATTCATCTGTAATGTAATTTTGCTGTAAAAGATGAAAGGCTGTGGGCGGTTGATGTAACGCTAAAGAAGTCTGCCTCCACGCTCGCTTGTACAACGAAGTTAACATTCACTTTCTAGTGTTACATCTTCGTTAAAAATTCAGCTGATATTAACTTAGAAGCGAGGGAAAGAGAACTTCTCTCTCTCTCTCTCTCTCTCTCTCTCTCTCTCTCTCTCTCTCTCTCTCTCTCTCTCTCTCTCTCTCTCTCTCTTTCTCTCTCTCTCTCTCTCCTGTTCATTTCGTATGGCAAAATGACACGACCATTTCCTGTATTTCAAACCAACTTGGAGACGCACATTTACGAAACGACTCTCTCTCTCTCTCTCTCTCTCTCTCTCTCTCTCTGTCTCTCTCTCTCTCTCTCTCTCTCTCTCTCTCTCTCTCTCTCTCTCTCTCTCTCTCTCTCTCTCTCTCTCTCTCTCCTGTGGAGACCAGTATACAGTGTGTTGCTCCCGATCCAGTTGATATATTCTACACAGTAAAAGTGATCAGTAATGTCCAATTACTTCCGCGTCATGGGCATTATTCACTTTATGCTGGACTGGAACCATCAAACAGTTCATTCTTTTTTTTTTTCTATGTGTTAAAACTGAAATTGACAAGGGGGAAGGGCACATGCCATCCGTGCACACTAGATTCACTGCGATGTAGTGACCTTGGGCCTTACACACAAAAAAAAAATCAATGTTTGCCCGGCAGTTTGCTTAAGGTAACATGAGATGTTCATACCTTCCGTGCATTAAGAACGCAGGTTAGGTTGTGGCAAGCTGAATGTGGACGGAGAAGAATTCCGTAATCAGATGGAGACGGTAGTGAATATTGGTCTAGGGAGAGACGGCAGTGAATATTGGTCTAGGAAGAGACGTCAGTGAATATTGATTTAGGGAGAGACGGCAGTGAATATTGGTGTAGGGAGAGACGGCAACGAATATTGGTTTAGGAAGAGACGGCAATGAATATTGGTCTAGGGAGAGACGGCAATGAATATTGGCCTAGGGAGAGACGGCAGTGAATATTGGTGTAGGGAGAGACGGCAACGAATATTGGTTTAGGAAGAGACGGCAATGAATATTGGTCTAGGGAGAGACGGCAATGAATATTGGCCTAGGGAGAGACGGCAGTGAATATTGGTCTAGGAAGAGACGGCAATGAATATTGGTCTAGGAAGAGATGGCAATGAATATCGCTAAGGGCTAGAACTGGAATAGTTATGAGCTGGATATCAAAAAGGGTGAGGCTTAGCGAGCTGAATTTCATCAGAGCGTAGATCGAGGTAGTAACGAACGATGGAACGAGACAGAGCGTAGAATAATGAACACGATGGTGAGGGAGGGAGGAAGAATAATGGAGGGAGTGAGGGACGAAGAATGAAAGCCATGATTGATGATGGTAAGGCGGGGGAGACAATGTGGATGTTGTCAACAGGTGCTGGAGGAGGCTGGGGAGGCCGTTCCCCAGTATGGGAATAGATATCTAAGAGAGGACGATAAAGAAGGGGAATTCCAATGGGGTCGAAAATCTTTCAAAGGGACTTTCTTCGAACTTCTTAGATGACTTGACCCCATATGAGATCGTGCTTTGTGTTTCGAACTAGAATGACAGTGTGGGGTGATGGAAGTTTAGTGCCTGGGTTTTAGCTAAACGTAATCCTACAGGTTTAGAATCTTTCGTGCCCTTTGACGTGGGGTAAGATACGAGAGAAGTGACATTAAGATGGTCTTTGCGGAGGTGGGTGAAGGCCTTATTAACCTAGATATATATACAATGGAGCCTCCAGTGGAAATTCGTTCCAAACGCACAAAGGTTTGAGTTCTAGTTACTGAAATGAGGCTCTGAATGTGAAAGAAATAAAGTGAAGGCAAGAAGAATGCCCAAGGGGACTCCAGCATTCAGAGGAGACACCGCACAGGTGTTGTGTATGACACTTGGCAGATGTGCTGCTGAGGAATTTGCACTTGTGACGTGATGATGCCCAGAGGCAGGGCTGGCGAGGAGCGCTCACCGTAGGATGACCCGGAGTTACGGAGATGTTAGTCGTGTAAGTTACGTGGTGTTGTGTGAGATGGAGAGACTGTATGCTGGTGGACTTAGCCGTGCCAGCAGTCCACCTCTGTGTGAGGCACGAAGATGATTTTGCAGTAATGTGGGCCATAGGATTGAAATTTGACAACCACTGAAGTGATGGGTCGTTCCGCAGCCTTCACGAACCTTATCCAGGAGTGTAGTACCGGTTGAAGATCTCCCTGGTCGGTGGTTACTTATTACTGGTAGTAGACCTCCCTGGTCGTTGGCCACTTAACAGAAATAAAACAAGAAAACCCATATTGGATAATAGAAGATGCTCTATGAAGAAATTTTTGAGAAGAGCCTGATATCAAATGTCTTAAAAAGCATTGGAGATGGACAGGATAAGAATTAGAAAAGATACGCTAGATTTATAGTCAGTGAGAGAGGCGAGGTTTGCTGCTGTACTAACTGGATAAAACCCTTGATCTGTGTCAGAAAATGGTTCGTGTCAGTTCAAGACACCGAAGAAGTTGTTATTTGATAATAATTTATCCACAACTTTCGAAATGACTGATGTAGTCCTGCTTATCCGCTCGTATCATCTTCAGGAGGGTACTGCCCCTCTTTTCTGGGACATATTTAGAAGCTCTTCGTCCTCTGATATTGACCCGGGTATGGCCTGATGAGGCTTATGTACCCTCAGAAGCTCATTACCTTGAAATATCCCCACTATGTGTGGTGGGATAGAGAAAAGTAAATCCGTTTTTATGGGTTAAATCGGACTATATCTTGCCCAGCGAGAGTCCAAAGGGAGGAGGAGGGTGATGAAAAGTACCAGTAGACAGCGATAAGTCTGTTGAAATTTACGAAGGATCTTGGCACAGGTTTCGAACTCATCTGCTCAGAAGTAGTTGAGATATACCGTCCGGTCCAGGGGCTACTGTGAAGATCAAGGTGTCCGAAAGAAGACAAGATACTGTGGCCATAAAATTTTGGGGTTTTGCCTCGGAGGAGCCCCGGACGTTTTGGCCAAGGAGGAAAGGCATTGCCCGGATCAAGGGATGGAGTTTCTTTGAAGACATAGAACCAAAGGAAATCTGCCTTGAGATGCCGGAGTGAAGATTGGTATGGTAGAGCCGGGAGGGAAGCGATATATATACAACTGTTTGGCTATGGGTAAGGCTTCTTAAGTCTCGTGTGTGTGTGTCTGGACTGGGTGAGTAGACACTGCGTTCTTGAGAATATGGAGAGTTTTTAGGAAAGTTTTTAAGTTTATTAAAGCTGTAATAAAGTTGATGATTTTTTTTTTATTTTGGTAAAGTTTATGAAATTTTTTATTTTAGTAAAGTTTTAATAAAGTTCATGAATTTTCAATTTCAGTAAAGTTTTAGTAAAGTTTATGAAATTATTTGATTTCAGGGGGGAGCAACTGTGAACCAGATAGAGAGGATTTTTTTTTTTTTTCAAATTCGAATGTCCTCCCAGTGAATGTCGGAATTGTATTATATTTACGGTATAACGTAGAATCTTACGGTACAACTTTATACTTACAGTAGGTCTTATAAATGTTGAATGGTCGGTGAGTTGATGCAAATACCAAATGAAATTTAAATTATGAAAGTAAGAATCATACATAATATTAAGGTTTGTGTATGTGTTCGTTTCCAGTAGACTGTGTAGGGAAGCTGATAGTCTGTCTGTAGATATTAACATCTTGGTTGGGAAGTTAATTCCAACGTTCAACATCACAATTGTATTTAACATTGGGCCGGTTTTTGACTTCAAGGAACCCAAGACCAGCGTCTTCCAGGCCGCTCTCCACATCCATCAGGCTTTGCAGACCTGAGGGTCACACTCAGCTGCACGGTTGGCAGAACCAAGGACTTCTGGAAACGATGTTGTTAATCTTCAAAACTTGACACCACTTCTGCCAAGCTCGATCGCTACTTTTCTGCCGCAGATACGGTGGTAAATCAGAAGAGACAGGGATAGCCAGGTTAGGGAGGGGGGTGGAATCATACCAGTACTGAAAGCATGTTGACCAAGACAGGTGGCGAAGGAAGAGTTTCATCCAGCGTTTTGGAAGTTCCTCGAGTGTTGGACCTGAATTTGCACCTCACGTGGGGGTGGTGTCTGATCCAGCGTGGTGGAGGCCGCGCTTTTGGAGATCGAGTTTACACAGCTGCATGGCTCCTGGAACCACGGAGGAGTGAGTCTGTATCACGTACCCTCGAAATTATCCTCGACCCTCTCGGTATTAATCTAAACCAAGGTCATGTTCGCCTTCACAGCTCTTGTCGGGCTTCAGGCAGCTGTCCAGATGCTCGTTTGCTAAGGACTTCCATGGAATAAGAGAGAGAAAAGTGTAGGAATGATGGTCTGAGGGGCAGCGAGGATCTCAGAACCACTTAGTCTAAATGGCAGGATTGCTTGGTTCGCATGGAGGTCGTCTAGATTGAAGTTCAAGGCCTTCGTAAAGGTAGACTTCACTCTGTTCAGTCGTGGTCCTCGAGTCTATTGCCCCTGAAGGATGGTGAAGTACCCGTGATGCAGGTTAATCTTAACATAGTTAAAGACCCGGTAGAGAGAAAGCAGAGGTGTTGTTGATAACTGTGGTGCAGATTCTGTCTTATGTACATTTAGCATCTTCCTCCTCTTCGGTGAAAATGACGTGAATGACGGCTCTGGAACTTCTGTGTGTGTGTGTGTGTGTGTGTGTGTGTGTGTGTGTGTGTCTTCAGCGTGGATCAGTGTACGTAACCGGTCGAGAACGAAGCTCTTGAAATCGGAAAATATTTACGCCTGACGTCACGGAAAGGTAATGCATCTCTCATACAAAATATCAGAAGCCAAGGATCACTCTGTGAACACGAGAGTAAAAAAGGCTTTCTGTGTAATCTTTGTTGTACGTCGTATCTTCTTCAGGAGGATACTGCCCCTTCTTACACACACATTTAGAAGCTCCTCGTTATCTTAAGATACACGCAGGCATGGCCTGATGTAGGCTCATACGCCTTCAGAAACTCAGAAGTCATGAACCACCGGAATATTCATTGAGGCTTCTGTTTCAGTCTCGGTCCCAGTGGTCATGAACTGCCTGAATCATTCAGTGAAGCTTCCGTTTCATTCTCGTCTACACTCTCTGTTTCAGACGTCATAAACCATCTGAAATATTCAGTGAAGCTTCTGTTTCAGTCTCGGCTTCACTCTTGGTCCTCGTGGTCACGAACCACCTCACATATTCATTGAGGCTTCTGTCCGTGTCTCGGCTTCAGTTTCTGTCCCGTTCAGTGTTTCTTGTGAGCCACGTCCGAGGACGCCCTGCCTCAGCCCGTGACTGCAGCAGATCCAGGCAGGTGGCTGGAGATAAAGCTATGAATATTTTCCCCCTGACTATTGGCCGGCTGGAGGAGCGAGGGGGTCTGACGAATTGAAGAATCTGGGAAGGATTTTGTCTGGAGATTTCTGGGCCGTGTGTTGGTCAAGAAGAGCGTAAGAATAATAGAAGAGCAGGAATGCTATAGAGGTTTGGATTCGCCTGCGGTACGATGATTCTGTGTTGGTTATTTCAAAGTCCTCCTCCTCCTCCCTCTGTGCGGGTTTTGCCCAGGTGTTATTCAACATCCTCACTCGCGAGTTGTGTTCTCAGGCAACAACATACGGATGTCTTAGAGACGCAACGCGCAGGCATTACGTTGATAGATGTATTTACAGGGTGGTTCCATAAATTCTAAGATGCGGTGTGATTATCTTTTTGATACTTGAATACTCTCTTCTTCAAAACTAGAAACGTTGAAAAAAGGAATTGACTTAAAGACTGGCTTTTATGATTCCTTCTCCGTCCCTCGAACACATAAGTAGTGGAATTCTCTTTCTTATCTTGTCTTTCCCTCTTCTTTCCTTTAAGATTCATATCTACGTACGAACACCTTAACTTTCTCCTGCGTTATCTTGAGCACCATTTCAGGCGGCCTGTTATACACATCTGCACACTTCCTCAATATATATAAAGTAGATCAGGACCCGGAGTCTTACGCTGATCAAGGCGGTTTAGAAGATCGGTTTATATCGCTAGAAATTTCAGTGTTTTCCAAGACCTTTTCCCTCATTCCATCTCACTGGTGTTGGGGCTACAGCATCATACACTGTGAAAACGCTTTTAAATTTGTCATCCAATTCTTCACATATCCTTACACCATCATCTACACGTCTTCCTTCTGAATATATTAGGCTCATTACCTTCCCTGTAACTGACAGTTTGCTCCTGGTGTGTCTGTGTGTGATTGCTAAAACACACACACACACACACACACACACACACACACACACACACACACACACACAGACCAAGCCAGGTACCTATTTAACAGCCCCGAGGGGAGGACGAACACCTAGGTTGTAGACTTACTGCCACGCCCAGGTATCGAACCCATGCGGATCCGACCCCGGGCTAACCCATGCTGGCCCATAGTCTGTGTGTGTGGTGTGTGTTAATGTCTACATATATGTAAGGGGTTACTCTGTGTGTGAGTACTAAGGTGTACTCGCTTATATGTACATTAGTTGTTCATGTGTCAGTGTGTCTGGCACACACGCATTCAAGCTGAAGTTCCAGGCATCACGTGGCTCTCCCAGGCAGATAGATGTCCCAGTTCTGTTGCGAGGGGGCCCTTGCACGCTAACTTTATATCAGGGTTGAGGCAGATTTTTCCCCGGCCCGGAATTTTGCCCAAATCGGTGATGCATATCTGATGAAAGATTCAACCTTTCTGGTTCAGTTTCTTTAGAGAGTATAAAAGAATATCCTCTGAATATTCCTTTCTCCCTTTTCTGTTTCTCCGCCGAGATATTCTGTTCCTTTGTATCTGGACTTGGGTATGGAGGGTATTGTCTATATGTTTTCTATCATACATTCAGGCATTGAAATTTTTCTTCGTAAAGAATTTGACGTGTTTCTCTACGTTCTTAAGCTTTTTATTAGCGTATTTCCCTCAAGATTTCTCTTCCATCTCATCTACGTATTTCCTGTGGTCAGTTCCTGAA
The DNA here is from genome assembly GCF_036320965.1 of Panulirus ornatus. Taxonomy (NCBI): domain Eukaryota; kingdom Metazoa; phylum Arthropoda; class Malacostraca; order Decapoda; family Palinuridae; genus Panulirus; species Panulirus ornatus. The sequence continues at coordinate 81,558,544 of NC_092224.1, read as the reverse complement.
GGTGATGGAAACTATAATTTACCTCCAATTATCGAGGAAACCTTTTCAGAAAGTGACCCAACCTACAGCTTGCAACTGTGCTTTAGTATTGCATGTCTCGTGAGAGAGAGAGAAAAAGAAAGAAATGCATTTGCATCTTGCATATACATTACACCAACGTTCTGCCGGCAGTGTATATATAAAAACTCTTGTAGTGACCCTTACACTGAACGAAGTATATTGATAACTACAAGACTGCAGAATTATTGTGAAGGTAGTGCGATATTATTCCCTGTTTCTTTACAGATAGTTTTGAGCATGGGATGTCATATGCATTTCAGATATTCCCGTTTTCATTGAGAACATTTTGATATTGAAATGGTGACTGGAATGGAATAGATATATTTCTAAATCACCCTGACCTTATATCTCAGTTACACTGCATCGCTGTTTTGACTCGTTCATCTGATGTTTTGTACGATCCTGTATCATCTTGAGCTATCTCTCAGCCATAACTTATGTCTCTCAGACGTCCTATATTATCTCTCAGTCATCCAGCTTTGTATAGCAGTCATCTTGCAATATCTCTCGTCTATGTGGTCTCTCTGGTCGTGCGTTTGTCTCTGGGGTTTTCTCGTCGCATATGTGAGCCATCTTACTTTACTTCCTGACCCTCGTGTCACGAAGTCATAGTTAGACCTTTAAAATCTTTATCACTCAGCCATTTCTGTCCTACATATCTTCCATCCTACGTTTTCTCTGGTTAAACTTGTTCTATATGTCTTAAGACTTTGTGCCTACGTTCTCTCTTTTTGTAATCGTCATGTGTTATTTCTTGATCAGTATGACTTTGAAGTTAACTTATGAATACAGGTGATTGGAAATATTTTAAGTTGAAAACTTTGAAAAAAGATATACGAGTTTGTGTTGCAATTCAAATGAGCGCAATTCTTCTTTTTTTCTTTTTTTGAAAGAGTCGCATCATTGGAGACGGAATTAAATTCTCTATTCAACACTGAAATCAAATTTTCTCATACGTTATGGTATTTACTCCTTCCCACATAGGGAATATTACGACGCGTATTCATAGCCAGTCGGACGAGGGGTTTGCCATGAAATCATATTTTTTTCCTTTTATGTTATATTAGACGATACGGGCAACCGAATGCCCTAATCGAGGCCATTTCATTAACGCTATATATATATATATATATATATATATATATATATATGTGTGTGCGTGTGTGTGTGTGTGTAATTACCCCAGTCTGAACCGGTTGTTGAGATTCGAACCTATGCGAACTCGACCCCTGGGCGGCCCAAAAATGCGTCGCGGTCAGCAACGCTAACCGCTACACCACGGAGCTCCGCCATGTTTAACACGTATTACGGTATACTTGATCGTGAAATGTCTGTAGTAATACCAGGGATAAGTATTACTTAGGACACTTAAAGAACGAGAGATCTTTCGCCGTCCAAGCTGAGTGGAAGTTATTGATACCGGATTGGAAGTATAAATCTCCTCCTCCTCCTCCTCCTCCTCTTCTTCCTTCTCCTCCTCCTCTTCCTCATCCTTTTCCTCCTCCTCCTCCTCATCTACTTCCTCTTACATTCTATAGTTCAGCCATTCTTGTTCTGAGACCATTCAGGCGTGGGTGCTGGGACATCGGACCTGGAGTTTCATTCAGCTCTCGTGTCCTCCTGAGATCGTTATTCGCGAGTCATGGTATTCTCTCGTGCTAAGGAAGGGCGAGGATGTTTCTCTTCATGGCCGAAAGCATCTGTAGTAACTCTAATCGTACTGACTTTCTCTCACTCTTCCTTCCCTCCTTCATTGTACAGCTTTCACTCATAATGACAAAGCAGCTCTTTCTGAGTCTCTGTTATCTTCCATCTCCATCTTGGATATGATTCTAACATTGCCTCACCTCTTGTAGCGGCATAGCGCCTCTTATATATCCTACGAGCTAAACCTACGATCTCAGTTCGTGCGCGTCTCTCTCCAGAGAAATGCAAAGAGTTTGGACCTGATGGCATACCTAAATCTATTTTTGAAGCTGTGTGTTCCTGACTTTGCTCATCTTTTCTGCTTTTGCTCAAATAAACTGATTTTTTCCTTCAACTTGGGAATGTCCGTTGGTACAGCCAGTCGTACAGAAGAGTGACAGTTTGTATCAATTCTGATGACTCTCATGTTGATCTGATTCTTACCGTTTTCTAAGGCTTCAAGTTTCTTTCCAGCTCCCATATCCTTAAGCATCTTGAATCTCACAGTCTGATCTTCGGTATGGATTGTGCAAGGCGAGATCCACCTCTGTAAAGTTGGGTCATTTTCTCAGAGAGACTTTAGGGGAATATCATATTGTAGCCTTTGATATAACGATCGTTTTTGACGGGAGGTGACTATCGGGGTCTGATCCTCGAGTCCCCCTCCATCTTTAACCTCTTTTCCCTCAATCTGTTCCCTCAATACTGGCATCCTCTCGGGTCGTTTTATCTCCGTACATGTTGATGGATTTACCTACCCATCATCCTCTCTTTATCAGTAGCGGTGCCCCTGAGGACTCTGTCTCATCTTTGTCATTCATCCTGTTTTCCATCTACGATTTCCCATCTTCCGTAGGTAACCGAAAGTACTCATTAGTTGACGACACACACAACACAATTCGTACATCATCATCTTCTCGATCCACTCCATCCTTTCTCCCTCTCGTCCCCTCACAACGCCCTCTATAAACTCCTGAGTCATACAAGATTTCCTAATGCAACAATCACAAAGTAGTTTAGCTTAATGGTTCTTGAGTTTCCTTCTTTCCTCCTATTTTTTTTTTTTTAAGCCTTTGATGTTTGGCATCTCTGTGATATTCATTCTCTCCTGGAAACCCAGCGTTACACAAATCGCTGTTTCTGCCTCAAAGAACCTGGAAGCGCTTCTGTTCAGGTGCTGACGATTCTTAGTCTCCTAAACAGTTGCTCCGACTTCCTTTTGTCCTCGACCGGCATACATACCTGACAGACTCCGAGTTTAAAGAAAAAAAAAAAATATCTGATTCATCAGTTCCCAATCTTAAGTATCAAGTATGGCCTACCTGCATTAGTTTCATCCTATCTTCTCTAAATATCACCTTGGTGTCTGCTCCCGTGAACTGCTTGCTTGCGTCTCTCCGTCATTTGCGAGACCATGTAATACCGGGGCGGGCAAGCTGGTGTGTTACAGCTCACTGCTCGTTGGCAAGTTAAGGGTGAGCCGTTGTGATATCTATTTCTCAACGTCTGGTGGAACTCTGCCAACCTCTAATACATACCTCTCCAAACATCTACTATTTTCAAGAAGGTTTTCCACTTACTCAAAAAACTATTCGACTTTTCTTTTTTTTCTCTTCTCTCTTTGCCCTTCAGTCTTGTTTTTTTTATTTTTTTCAGTCTTTATATCACTTTAAGGCCCAGCCTTGAAGAGGACTTTATCCCCGTGTCCGTTATAAACGCATTGTGACCGCCCCAGTCCCGGGAACAATGAGATCATTACACACTTTATTAAGCCGCACGTAACATCTGAAGTGTCCTGGCGCTGAGGGAGGACCACAGAACGAGGCTGTATAACCCGCCAGGAGAGGAGGAGGGTGGAGCGCTTGTTTATGATATGACCAGAATAATGACGAGTGTGCGAGTGTTTATGTACGGTGCAGTCAGCTGGGTCCCGACCTCGGCCAGCCTTGCTCAGTGTTTTAAAGGGCTGGGATAAGAGGGTGATGGTGGAAGAGAGGGATGTAGGGAAGAGGTAACACGGCAGGGAGGGATGGTGGAGAGGGGCGAAGGGGAGATGTATCAGCCTGGAAGAGAGAGAGGTGAATGGAGGGAGAGAAGAGCTCGGAGCTCGGGAAGAGGGATGGAGGAAAGAGAGAAGCACGTAGGAGAAGGAGGATGATGGCCCAGGAGATCGTGATGTTGCTAGGGGGAGGGAGAGAAGGAGAGACTGTGAGGCAGGGAAGGGAGTGTGGATGACGATGGGGAACAAACGAAAAGGGGTAACACAGTGGCCCTGGAGAGGTCTAGAGATCTGCTCCTCCCCGCATTTCTTCATGTGTCTTTCACTTGTTTTGCTTCCCCTTTCCTCTGCTGACATAGAGATCTGCTCTTCCCCGCATTTCTTCTTGTATCTTTCACTTGTTCCACTTCCCCTATCCTCTGCTGACCCATCTTCCGTCTCACCCACCCCACCCTGCCGTGCCTCGATATCCTCCCTTCCTTATCTCTTCCATAGTATCTCGTTTCTCAGTCGTCCCGCATTACATTATACATTACCTCTCAGCTGTTATCTCTTATCTCTCAGCTCTCCTTCGTTGATTCTCAGTTATCTTGTGGTATCCTGTAGCAATCCTGTGTTATCTCTCTGCTGTCCTTTGCTGTCTCTCAGCTGTCCTGTGTCATCTCTCTCTCATCTGACCTGTAACATTTCTCAGCTATCTTTTGTCTCTCTCTCAGCTGTCCTGTGTCATCTCTCAGCCGTCCTGAGTGACACACACACACACACACACACACACACACACACACACACACACACACACACAGACCAAGCCAGGTACCTATTTAACAGCCCCGAGGGGAGGACGAACACCTAGGTTGTAGACTTACTGCCACGCCCAGGTATCGAACCCATGCGGATCCGACCCCGGGCTAACCCATGCTGGCCCATAGTCTGTGTGTGTGGTGTGTGTTAAGTGTGTTAATGTCTACATATATGTAAGGGGTTACTCTGTGTGTGAGTACTAAGGTGTACTCGCTTATATGTACATTAGTTGTTCATGTGTCAGTGTGTCTGGCACACACGCATTCAAGCTGAAGTTCCAGGCATCACGTGGCTCTCCCAGGCAGATAGATGTCCCAGTTCTGTTGCGAGGGGGCCCTTGCACGCTAACTTTATATCAGGGTTGAGGCAGATTTTTCCCCGGCCCGGAATTTTGCCCAAATCGGTGATGCATATCTGATGAAAGATTCAACCTTTCTGGTTCAGTTTCTTTAGAGAGTATAAAAGAATATCCTCTGAATATTCCTTTCTCCCTTTTCTGTTTCTCCGCCGAGATATTCTGTTCCTTTGTATCTGGACTTGGGTATGGAGGGTATTGTCTATATGTTTTCTATCATACATTCAGGCATTGAAATTTTTCTTCGTAAAGAATTTGACGTGTTTCTCTACGTTCTTAAGCTTTTTATTAACGTATTTCCCTCAAGATTTCTCTTCCATCTCATCTACGTATTTCCTGTTGTCAACTTCTGAAGGTGATGGAAACCATAATTTACCTCCAATTATCGAGGAAACCTTTTCAGAAAGTGACCCAACCTGCAGCTTGCAACTGTGCTTTAGTATTGCATGTCTCGTGAGAGAGAGAGAAAAAGAAAGAAATGCATTTGCATCTTGCATATACATTACACCAACGTTCTGTCGGCAGTGTATATATAAAAACTCTAGTACTGACCCTTACACTGAACGAAGTATATTGATAACTACAAGACTGCTGAATTATTGTGAAGGTAGTGCGATATTATTCCCTGTTTCTTTACAGATAGTTTTGAGCATGGGATGTCATATGCATTTCAGATATTCCCGTTTTCATTGAGAACATTTTGATATTGAAATGGTGACTGGAATGGAATAGATATATTTCTAAATCACCCTGACCTTATATCTCAGTTACACTGCATCGCTGTTTTGACTCGTTCATCTGATGTTTTGTACGATCCTGTATCATCTTGAGCTATCTCTCAGCCATAACTTATGTCTCTCAGACGTCCTATATTATCTCTCAGTCATCCAGCTTTGTATAGCAGTCATCTTGCAATATCTCTCGTCTATGTGGTCTCTCTGGTCGTGCGTTTGTCTCTGGGGTTTTCTCGTCGCATATGTGAGCCATCTTACTTTACTTCCTGACCCTCGTGTCACGAAGTCATAGTTAGACCTTTAAGATCTTTATCACTCAGCCATTTCTGTCCTACATATCTTCCATCCTACGTTTTCTCTGGTTAAACTTGTTCTATATGTCTTAAGACTTTGTGCCTACGTTCTCTCTTTTTGTAATCGTCATGTGTTATTTCTTGATCAGTATGACTTTGAAGTTAACTTATGAATACAGGTGATTGGAAATATTTTAAGTTGAAAACTTTGAAAAAAGATATACGAGTTTGTGTCGCAATTCAAATGAGCGCAATTCTTCTTTTTTTCTTTTTTTGAAAGAGTCGCATCATTGGAGACGGAATTAAATTCTCTATTCAACACTGAAATCAAATTTTCTCATATGTTATGGTATTTACTCCTTCCCACATAGGCAATATTACGACACGTATTCATAGCCAGTCGGACGAGGGGTTTGCCATACCATCATATTTTTTTCCTTTTATGTTATATTAGACGATACGGGCAACCGAATGCCCTAATCGAGGCCATTTCATTAACGCTATATATATATATATATATATATATATATATATATATATATATATATATATATATATATATTTCCCTGGGGATAGGGGAGAAAGAATACTTCCCACGTATTCCCTGCGTGTCGTAGAAGGCGACTAAAAGGGGAGGGAGCGGGGGGCTGGAAATCCTCCCCTATCGTTTTTTTTTTTTAATTTTCCAAAAGAAGGAACAGAGAATTGGGCCAGGTGAGGGTATTCCCTCAAAGGCCCAGTCCTCTGTTCTGAACGCTACCTCGCTAATGCGGGAAATGGCGAATAGTTTGAAGAAATATATATATATATATATATATATATATATATATATATATATATATATATATATATATATATATATATGTGTGTGTGTGTGTGTGTAATTACCCCAGTCTGAACCGGTTGTTGAGATTCGAACCTATGCGGACTCAACCCCTGGGCGGCCCAAAAATGCGTCGCGGTCAGCAACGCTAACCGCTACACCACGGAGCTCCGCCATGTTCAACACGTATTACGGTATACTTGATCGTGAAATGTCTGTAGTAATACCAGGGATAAGTATTACTTAGGACACTTAAAGAACGAGAGATCTTTCGCCGTTCAAGCTGAGTGGAAGTTATTGATACCGGATTGGAAGTATAAATCTCCTCCTCCTCCTCCTCCTCCTTTTCTTCCTTCTCCTCCTCCTCTTCCTCGTCCTTTTCCTCCTCCTCCTCTTCATCTACTTCCTCTTACATTCTATAGTTCAGCCATTCTTGTTCTGAGACCATTCAGGCGTGGGTGCTGGGACATCGGACCTGGAGTTTCATTCAGCTCTCGTGTCCTCCTGAGATCGTTATTCGCGAGTCATGGTATTCTTCCGTGCTAAGGAAGGGCGAGGGTGTTTCTCTTCATGGCCGAAAGCATCTGTAGTAACTCTAATCGTACTGACTTTCTCTCACTCTTCCTTCCCACCTTCATTGTACAGCTTTCACTCATAATGACAAAGCAGCTCTTTCTGAGTCTCTGTTATCTTCCATCTCCATCTTGGATATGATTCTAACATTGCCTCACCTCTTGTAGCGGCATAGCGCCTCTTATATATCCTACGAGCTAAACCTACGATCTCAGTTCGTGCGCGTCTCTCTCCAGAGAAATGCAAAGAGTTTGGACCTGATGGCATACCTAAATCTATTTTTGAAGCTGTGTGTTCCTGACTTTGCTCATCTTTTCTGCTTTTGCTCAAATAAACTGATTTTTTCCTTCAACTTGGGAATGTCCGTTGGTACAGCCAGTCGTACAGAAGAGTGACAGTTTGTATCAATTCTGATGACTCTCATGTTGATCTGATTCTTACCGTTTTCTAAGGCTTCAAGTTTCTTTCCAGCTCCCATATCCTTAAGCATCTTGAATCTCACAGTCTGATCTTCGGTATGGATTGTGCAAGGCGAGATCCACCTCTGTAAAGTTGGGTCATTTTCTCAGAGAGACTTTAGGGGAATATCATATTGTAGCCTTTGATATAACGATCGTTTTTGACGGGAGGTGACTATCGGGGTCTGATCCTCGAGTCCCCCTCCATCTTTAACCTCTTTTCCCTCAATCTGTTCCCTCAATACTGGCATCCTCTCGGGTCGTTTTATCTCCGTACATGTTGATGGATTTACCTACCCATCATCCTCTCTTTATCAGTAGCGGTGCCCCTGAGGACTCTGTCTCATCTTTGTCATTCATCCTGTTTTCCATCTACGATTTCCCATCTTCCGTAGGTAACCGAAAGTACTCATTAGTTGACGACACACACAACACAATTCGTACATCATCATCATCTCGATCCACTCCATCCTTTCTCCCTCTCGTCCCCTCACAACCCCCTTTATAAACTCCTGAGTCGAACAAGATTTCCTAATGCAACAATCACAAAGTAGTTTCGCTTAATGGTTCTTGAGTTTCCTTCTTTCCTCCTATTTTTTTTTTTTAAGCCTTTGATGTTTGGCATCTCTGTGATATTCATTCTCTCCTGGAAACCCAGCGTTACACAAATCGCTGTTTCTGCCCCAAAGAACCTGGAAGCGCTTCTGTTCAGGTGCTGACGATTCTTAGTCTCCTAAACAGTTGCTCCGACTTCCTTTTGTCCTCGACCGGCATACATACCTGACAGAATCCGAGTTTAAAGAAAAAAAAAAATATCTGATTCATCAATTCCCAATCTTAAGTATCAAGTATGACCTACCTGCATTAGTTTCATCCTATCTTCTCTAAATATCACCTTGGTGTCTGCACCCGTGAACTGCTTGCTTGCGTCTCTCCGTCATTTGCGAGACCATGTAATACCGGGGCGGGCAAGCTGGTGTGTTGCAGCTGACTGCTCGTTGGCAAGTTAAGGGTGAGCCGTTGTGATATCTATTTCTCTACGTCTGGTGGAACTCTGCCAACCTCTAATACATACCTCTCCAAACATCTACTATTTTTAAGAAGGTTTTCCATTTACTCAAAAAAGCTATTCGACTATTCTTTTTTTTCTCTTCTCTCTTTGCCCTTCAGTCTTGTTTTTTTATTTTTTTCAGTCTTTATATCACTTTAAGGCCCAGCCTTGAAGAGGACTTTATCCCCGTGTCCGTTATAAACGCATTGTGACCGCCCCAGTCCCGGGAACAATGAGATCATTACACACTTTATTAAGCCGCACGTAACATCTGAAGTGTCCTGGCGCTGAGGGAGGACCGCAGAACGAGGCTGTATAACCCGCCAGGAGAGGAGGAGGGTGGAGCGCTTGTTTATGATATGACCAGAATAATGACGAGTGTGCGAGTGTTTATGTACGGTGCAGTCAGCTGGGTCCCGACCTCGGCCAGCCTTGCTCGGTGTTTTAAAGGGCTGGGATAAGAGGATGATGGTGGAAGAGAGGGATGTAGGGAGGAGGTAATAGGGCAGGGAGGGATGGTGGAGAGGGGCGAAGGGGAGAAGTATCAGCCTGGAAGAGAGAGAGGTGAATGGAGGGAGAGGAAGAACGAGGAGCTTGGGAAGAGGGATGGAGGAAAGAGAGAAGCACGTAGGAGGAGGATGGTGGCCCAGGAGATCGTGATGTTGCTAGGGGAAGGGAGAGAAGGAGAGACTGTGAGGCAGGGAAGGGAGTGTGGATGACGATGGGGAACAAACGAAAAGGGGTAACACAGTGGCCCTGGAGAGGTCTAGAGATCTGCTCCTCCCCGCATTTCTTCTTGTATCTTTCACTTGTTCCGCTTCCCCTATCCTCTGCTGACACATCTTCCGTCTCACCCACCCCACCCTGCCGTGCCTCGATATCCTCCCTTCCTTATCTCTTCCATAGTATCTCGTTCCTCAGTCGTCCCGCATTACATTATACATTACCTCTCAGCTGTTATCTGTCAGCTCTCCTTCGTTGATTCTAAGTTATCTTGTGGTATCCTATAGCAATCCTGTACTATCTCTCTGCTGTCCTTTTGCTGTCTCTCAGCTGTCCTGTGTCATCTCTCTCTCATCTGACCTGTAACATTTCTCAGCTGTCTTTTGTCTCTCTCTCAGCTGTCCTGTGTCATCTCTCAGCCGTCCTGAGTGTATCTCTCAGATTTCCCGTGTCATCTCTTAACGCTAACAGATAGATGGCTGTATCCCAGTGTGACATGTTCTGATTGTAATGGTGGCCAAAGACTAGCTGTGTATTATTACCCCGGCATCGCTTGTGTATTTGCGTTCACGCACGATTATTATTTTTTCAATTAGTAATTAAGTATAGAGAAAACTCTCTATCTTGCTGTGTACTATAAGATTTAAGATGCACACACAAACACACACACACACACACACACACACACACACACACACACACACACACACACGCACGCACGCACGCACACGTCTGCATGCATACATGAAATTAATCTTGCAGTCAAGTCGTCCACTTGGAAAACGAGACGGCATACATGAATAATATATACACATAAGCATAATGCATACGACTCTGTGCAAAAAAAAAACGAAATAACTGTAAAGTAGATGAGGAAACATGACACGGCGAAATTTTAAGTTGACATGGTGGCGAATTCCTCCCAAACAGCTTGGAGAACACAGAGAATTGTTGTTATTTTTTTGTTCGTATTTTTGTTATTATTTATTTCGATCGTGGAAATAAAGTTGTTGTCAATTTCTCTTAATTCTCCCACAGTAATTTCTTGGCTGTGTGTGATCAAGCATCTGTTGTTGCTGTATGTGGACATCGAAGCAACACAAGTTACATGTTATAGTGTTACAGGATGGAGGTCCAGCAACACAAGCCTCACCACCACAGTGTTGCAGGATGGAGACTCTATAACACAGGCCTCACGACCACAGTGGTGCAGTGATGGACACCCTGCAACACAAGCCACAGCACCACAGTATTGCAGTGATGGACACCCTGCAACACAAGGCACAGCAACACAGTATTGCAGTGATGGACACCCCGCAACACAAGCCACAGTATTGCAGTGATGGACACCCCGCAACACAAGCCACAGTATTGCAGTGATGGACACCCCGCAACACAAGCCGCAACACTACAGTGTTGCAGTGATGGACACCCCGCAACACAAGGCACAGCACCACAGTATTGCAGTGATGGACACCTCGCAACACAAGGCACAGCACCACAGTATTGCAGTGATGGACACCCCGCAACACAAGGCACAGCACCACAGTATTGCAGTGATGGACACCCCGAAACACAAGCCGCAACACTACAGTGTTGCAGAGATGGAAGCCTGGCCAGACGTCGGCGTTAATGAGGATATCACTGGCAGTGTTACTGCTGCTGACACGAAACATACAATTTCACGTTCAGTTTGGAGATGAATCTTATCCGGACGTTGTCACACTGTCACGGTGCTAGGGCGTGGAACACCGGGGAATGTTTATGGTATTCTGAAGAGGCGTGTGTGTGTGAGATAGAGATAGATAGATATAGATAGATAGATAGATAGATAGATAGATAGATAGGGAGAGAGAGAGAGAGAGAGAGAGAGAGAGAGAGAGAGAGAGAGAGAGAGAGAGAGAGAGGGAGGGAGAGAGAGAGAGAGAGAGAGAGAGAGAGAGAGAGAGAGAGAGAGAGAGAGAGAGAGAGAGAGTATGTTTGTATGTGTGTATGTATTCTTATGTGGATCGAAGAGTTTGTCTACATCAGACATGCTTACTCTCACTTGTTTTACATATATACGTGATCACTTACCTATACGTACGTTGTCCTCTACGTGGGTCCGTTGCAGATACCAAAGTATATATCCTCTTTTTTAACAATTAGGTTTGTAGATGTTGAACGCAAAACTTGATTGAAAAACTAAGTCAATTTTATTCGTTTGTGGATAATTGATGACGTTTGTCTGAAAGTCTTAGCATTATTTTCTTTGTTTCAAAGTGAAAGTCTGTGTTATCTATAACATGTTTGGGGATTCAGATTCGGATGATATAAAGAAAAAAAAAATAATGTAATCGATTCAGACACCTTGCCCTCGTGTCTCTACTACATTCCTATGTCTTTCAACTGTTAAGTGCTGCACTTCAGCCAAACAGGGTTATATCTATATGTTTGCTTCTCTTTTCTCTAAATGCCAACCTGTCATACATCTGTCGCCCATCTTTTTAATCCCTCGGTTATCTTGCGTTATCTCCAAACTTAATATCCCGTTCACCTTACTTCTCAGACCTCCTTTGATATCATTCTTAAAAATCATTGGCTTATCTCTCAGCCGGTGTGTGTTCCCTTCAGGTCATCCTGTCTTATACAGTGTCCGCAAAAAATCTTTGTCCGCTCCCCATGTTTTTTAAGGCGTTATACACCTAAGGTTTATTTTGGGTACAAGCTTATGACGCTCTCAGGGTGAGGTCTTCGTACACTGGTCGCTGAGGCTACTGTTTGTAATGGTTTGAGCACCAGCGACCCGCCTCAGTATGTTTCAGGCTATCTTGAGGGAAGGATGATCTTTCTTTACTCTTCCAGGCTGCCAATTCATATTGGGAGTTCCGCTTCTGGACGCCGTACTTCGTCCTACTGTACTTCAAGAAATTTGGCTCTTCCTTTTCCAAGGAGGATAAAGCCCGCATTATCGCCTGGAAACAAGAAGATATGGATACACGAGAGGTTTCTAGGCGGACTGGGCTCTCAGAACGCGAGATCAGGCGGCTGCATGCCAGCGTTCGTGGCCTCCCAGACACCGTCATCCCACCACTAAAATCAATCTCTGGTCGCCCAAGGAAGAAGTTTAGATCTACAAAACCGCATTTCAGCTGCCGAACTGAAGAAAAGCCAACCAAACGTTTAGGGAAAGTCTCTCAAAGAATCATTCAAACATCGTCTGCGAAAGGACTTTCCCAGGGCCTCCCACAAGCAGGTTGCTAAACCCCTGCTAACGAAGGAAATGAAGCGCAAACGACTCGCATTTGCAAAGAAATACAAGGTTTGGAGTGAGGAACAGTGGAGTAAGGTGATATTTTCATATCAAAGTTCCTGCAAGTGAGTGCAGTCGAGGCAGGGGAGGGTGAGGAGGCCGGAGGGTGCCAGCCGGTATGAATATCGTTTCTAAGTGAAGTTGATGAAACACCCAGATATTGTAATGATCTAGGGTTGCTTTAGTGTTGCACTGGGTAGGGCAGCTTTGTACGTTTTAGCTAAAAGCACTTCAGTGATTGGAGATCAGTGCATTAAGGTGCTAGAATACGATCTGCTTTATACGAGGTTCACGGGTGTGATCACTTGTACAGGATAGTATCCCCTGCTGTAAGGCTGAGGTGGTGATGAATTGGCTGTTAGAGACAAAATATGCAACTGTTGGAATGACCTGGGAACTCACCTGACCTTAACCCAACAGAAAACTTCTGCAACAAGATAAAAGTCAAGCTTGCTTTCCGCAACACCTCATAATTGGCTCGCTTCATTCAGATCAAGATATTATGGACCCAAAACATGAACCTAGAATTAATTCTTCACTATATTTGCCAATTTCATGCCCAGACGTCTGCAAATACTAATCACCACCAAAGGAAAGATAACAAAGTACTGAAATCTAAATGTGACAATCGCCATTGAAAATATATGTGGGCGAGGAAATAGTTTTCTACAAACACTGTAACTCAGCCACTCTCTCTTTTCTCCTAAAGCCTTTGCCTTTGTTTCTAAGCCGCACTCCTTCATCTCTCAGCCTTCTTGTCTAATTCTGCTGCTTCTTCTTCGTCCAGTCATTTCGTCTTCTCAGTTATCCCGACGTATCTTTCCCATTATGCATCATTTCACACTCAGACCGTCTCCATTGTTCGACATACTCCTATATCTCTCCACAGATAACTATAATAAATGTGAAGCAACGACAGGAGCATAAGAAGATATATGGATTGTTATGGATTGTAAAAGAAATGCAAAGTATTATACGTTCAAATGAATACATTATCTTGGACTCTGTTACATTGCATTGAAAGAGGCGAGATCTACATTTGAACTAGAGGAGAAAGTCACATTACCCATCAGTTGTTATCCAATATAGTTCAGTCATCATAGGAATACTACAGAAATATCTATACACGGTCATATCATTCATTTGTCACGCAATCCACCTCATCCTGTGGTCGAGTTTTACTACAAACGCTTTTGAGTAAAGACTTTCACCTTCAGTAGATGCAGCAAAATACCACTTCATTAAGTAATGTAGGAGGAACATTTTGGGTGAAGGACGTCCTCTAGCCACCTCAGCACTGAGGTAAATCAGACAACCGACTGAAGATAGTGATATTAACCACCACAACAAGAACGGAGGGATATTTGTTGTGTTGATGGGAAGAGTAAAGTATTGGTCACGGTGCCCAACTGCTCTCTTGTATACATCAGGGTCAGTATGTTAGGTGCAGGTTGGGATGAGGAGGGTTGAGGATGGTGCTGGAGTAGTGCATGGGGTGAGGGAGGGTCGTCGGGAATGGGTAGGAAATGTGGGGAGAACACTGGAAATGGAGGGAACACAGAACCCCAACTTCCTAAGTTTAAACTCATCCTCAAGCAGGATGGCTTAATCCTGTGTTATTTACCTGGTGCTATAATTTCCTTCCTCGCCACTTTTCTCTTCCCCTTAATTCCTTCCTTCTGGTTCCCACGCAGGGCTCATGCCTTACGTATACAAACAACAACAACAACCACAAGGGAAGGGAGGGATCGGGGAGAGAAAGAGAGAGAGACTGCAAGAGGTTGGGGAGAAAGAGTGAGGTAAGGGGAGAAGCAAGAAACATGAGGGAACCTATGAACGAAGGAAAGAAGAACAGAACGTATAGCGGGGAATAACGAACGGAGGGAGTTATGAGGAAAGAGGAATGCCTACCCAAAAATAGGTGGATGGCTTTGTGATACTAGATTTTGAGAGAGAGAGAGAGAGAGAGAGAGAGAGAGAGAGAGAGAGAGAGAGAGAGAGAGAGAGAGAGAGAGATTATGTACGAGTAACTATGAGGAGATTTCGCTGGTAAGCTTGTCTGATAATACTGTTTCTCTCTGCCTCCAGGCACATCACGTGATTATCAGTCTTGTGTTGTTGGCCTGGAAGCGGCGTCATCCATGTTACCTCGGTGTATCTCATGTGTGTCTGTATTGATCCCGTGCAAGTCCATCATCTTAACTTTATGGTGCTTTTTGAATAGCCCTAAAATCTTAAGGGTCTGGAATCTCTTGTATGTGAAATGGCGATGGCAGTATATTTTTTTTTTCCCCTTCCTTTTGTCGTACTCGAGGTCCACCACCTGTTAAACCTTGGGCCTCTGATTCTCTAAAACTAGTGGACGAATTTTAGATGTAGGCAGACACAGTGGTCGAACAACTGTCATGAAAGAAGAAGGAAATCTATCGACAGACGATTGGAGAGGGGAAAATTAGAATATCCAACATGACCTAATGATCACATTAGTCTTGAAAGTGATCTTGTAACACAGCTTGGGAGTCCAGCAGCGGCCCAGCAAGGCAGTTCTCCTCTGGTACGTCCGTCTGCAGTGATACAAAGTTACGGTGGCTCTAGTAACAACATAACGTCGTGGTGAAGTTATCGATGAGTTGTAGGAAACATTTGGTCAACCTGTACATCATGCGTAAGCTGGGGTGAAGAACGACATTAAGACGTGGGTGTGAAAACGTCTCCTCACGCTGGAAACGTTCACGATCCATCAGGAACTTTCTCTGAACCCGCCGTCTGCCGCCTGGAGGAAGACCTCACCCCCTCCGGCAGGAGGTGCCACCAAAGTTCACAATATCCTCTGCCATTTGGTCCCTCTGCCTTTCCCCACATTACCCCGGGATTGCTACGGGACGACGGGCCATTTGCAAACCAAACTTTGGCTCGCTCTTGTCTGCCTCTGAAGTGTTAGGCAGGGGAGGAGGCTTTCACAGATGCCTGGCTCGTGTTTGGAAAAGAAATGACAGTTAATCAATTGTCCCTTTTTTGGTGTGTGTGTGTGTGTGTGTGTGTGTGTGTGTGTGGTGCAGTTCTGAATACTTTAGGACCTCATTATAGAAGTAAGAATTCCTTTACAGTGTTGGTAAGGAATTGCCTCCACACAGAGACAATAATAGCCTGAGCGTTCCCGTACGGTTGTCCTGATGGAGAAGGATAAACACATGATTTTCTGCCTGTGACTGGGCCAGTTACCGTCTGGTGTGTGTCACATCATGTTGAGTATGGTTATCTCACGTGACCGTGACACCTGGCTGCTCCAGTGCTCTCTCGTGGACGGTACATAAGCCTGGTAGCGCCTCACCTCCTCGTGAAGGTGAGGTACTGGAGACTGTGGCGGTGAGAGGCCGCGTCTGTCACACTCAGGTCAGGTGGCACACGAGGATAAGTCATCGTGTTAGAGCAGCTGGAGGGGTGTGGGGCAGGTGGGTCGCCAGGTGGTACTCGTCCACCACCACCACCTGCCTCGCCTTCCCGGTTGTGGACTTCCTCTAAAATCCCCAGCATGAATCAGAGGCTCAGTTCTGGTCGTTTGTGTCCGACCAGACTCCACAGCACGAGTCATTGATGACGACCTCATATACATGTATGGTCGTATGCTGCATACCTAGATGGTTTACGCATGTATGATTATGCACAGAAATCTAATACATACGGTCGTGTATCTTATGCTTTGTGATGTGTGAAGAAACACATGCGTAGAGTGTTGAATAATCTTGTTTTGAGTGGTGTGATGTGTGATGATTAGGTGAATGATGATGCAACTGCACTTGTGATGTAATGTGTGATGATTAGGTGAATGATGATGCAACTGCACTTGTAATGCAGTGTGTGATGATTAGGTGAATGATGATGCAGCTGCACTTGTAATGCAATGTGTGATGATTAGGTGAATGATGATGCAACTGCACTTTTGATATAATGTGTGATGATTAGAGGAATGATGATGCAACTGCACTTGTGATGCAATGTGTGATGATTAGGTGAATGATGATGCAACTGCACTTGTGATGTAATGTGTGATGATTAGGTGAATGATGATGCAGCTGCACTTGTGATGCAATGTGTGATGATTAGGTGAATGATGATGCAACTGCACTTGTGATGCAATGTGTGATGATTAGGTGAATGATGATGCAACTGCACTTGTGATGTAATGTGTGATGATTAGGTGAATGATGATGCAGCTGCACTTGAGAATGTTTCTCTGCCTGCATGAGGGAAGATGCTAATGCAGTCCTGTCGCCAAGTGTATAATTGGCGCAACAAAATTACGCACGCCAGTGAGATGAAGGTGAATTATGTCAAAGTCATGAATTACATAACATGTAGGTATTACATTAACGACCTGCAGGCTATTTTTCATGCTATCGAATCCATATCTATGGCCGTATCCATAACTATATCTTTTAATCTACCCCACTGTAAACATTTATACAATATATAATTATGAATTATCGGTAAATCATCCGATGTGAACTGTGATGGGAGCGGATACACAACCATTTTGTTCTTCCGTCCTTGTGGAGCGGAGGGGGATGGATGGAGGGGTAACAACACCATTATACAACTGGGAATAACAAGTTTATGGGGAACACCTTTCACGACGAGCCGTTGGTATACCATTATATGGCCATCCACCCGGGTTTATGATTATACTCGGCCATACGGGACTCGCAGCTACTGTGTTGCAGTACGGACCATCCAGCAACACATGCCACGCCATTATTGTGTTCCAGTATGGACGGTCCGGTAACCTATAGCCTCACTAGTGTTGCAATATGGAGGCCCAGCAACACAGGTTCGCACCACTAGAGTGTTGCGGTATGGAGGGCCTAGCAACGCCAATACAGTGTTGCAGTATGCAGGTCCAGTAACACACAAGCCTCACCGCTATAGTGGAACACCCTGGCCTGCTCATAATGTACACCTGCTGCTGGAGCGTGGACAGGTGTTGCTGTCTTGGTGCTGGAGCGTGGAAATGATTGCAATTGCCATGACGTCCTGGTGTCGCAGCGTGGTGTTTGGAAGGTGTGTGTGTGTGTGTGTGTGTGTGTGTGTGTGTGTGTGTGTGTGTGCGTGTGTGTGTGTGTGTCCCCACTAAGTACTTGATTTTTATAGCATATCTCAGTATGGAAAATTGTACTAAGCATTATGATATAATTGCGTTGTATCATACTTTATCATCATTTTAATTTGCAGCGCGTTATAATGTTCAGCATTTTTCTGTTTATAATGGATACACAAGAAATGTTGGCAGTAATTTCATTAAATCACATGAGCGTTTCGTTCACACGACTTTGGATGAATTGTGGTTTTGATTCACCTATCGACTGCCAGGGTCATTAAGGCTCTCGTTGTGAAGATGTAATCACCAGTCGATAGATTTTGATCACCATCTGCAGGTGTTGAATGTCCTAAGGCCACATATATTCGCACTATGTACATGGTCCGCAGATGGTCTGTGCCCAAGACCACTGACCACGTTAGTTGAGACGACACAGGCGTATGACTGCCCTAAACAAAATCGGGGCCCACTTCATCAACGCCTGAGCCAGGTGCCTGGTTTATTGACCAGCCCATCTTAGGGGAGGATGAACAGCTGGGTGGACTATGGACAGAGTGATGTGACCAGCATTCCAACTTAAACGGGCTCGACCCGTGGTGGCCCGTGAACGCGTCACGTTCAGGAACGCTAACAGCTACACCACGTAGGCGTACCTGTCTCTACGTAAGGATGGTATTTACCGGAAAAAAGCAAATTGAAGTAGTTTTGTTTTTCTTTATCTACAGATCACCTGAAACGCAAACTTGAACCAGGGTCGAAAAGGAAGGTAATTTTACTCGAGTTTAAATGAATAGTTTTAACCTTTTGATGAATGATGTAAAACTGATGAGAGTGAAGGTTAAGAATGTTGATAATCATGTTGTGATAAATGATGTAAAATGATAACAGTGAAGGTTAAGAATGTTGATAATTACGTTGAAGTTTTGGCGAAGTTTGCTAGACCTTCATTTTGTGCGAGGTCGGTCAAGGCGACACAGACGATTTCGTGTGGCGGAAACTTTTCCTCGAGCAAGTTCCGCTCATCAAGGAACCTTTTGAACCCGATGGCTGCCTCGAGGAAGACCCCGGCAGGTGGCGGTGGTGGAGCCAAAGTTCACAATATCCTCTGCCATTTGGTCCTGCGTCTTTCCCCACGTTACCCCAGGATTCGCCACGGAACGACGGGCCATTTACAAACCAAGCTTTGGCTCGCTCTTGTCTGCATATAAAGTGATAACCAGACGGCGAGGCTTTCAATTTTTCATCCATTTATCCTGAGAAGGTAAAGGGACCTTCAGGTAAATGTCCTGATGTGTGATATGAAGTTAAGACTTGATTACATCATCAGTAGGAGGAGCGCTTGGTGAGAAGGACTGGCTATTCAAGAGCCTCTCATAGTGTACGTAAGAATTAAGGTCGAAACCAGATATACGCATGATGGAGTATATTGATAATCAACCTTAGTGAAGTACTCATAACTTTCCTGACTGAGGAAGAAGGTGATGGGTAACATGATGTTATTCACAAGAGTCAGTCTCTGCTGCTGTTTGGTGTGTGCTAAACTTTCTATGCCATCGATGTCTTGTGCCTCACAACACCTGGCTGCTCCAGTACTCTCTCCTGGACGGTACATAAGCCTGGTAGCGCCTCACCTCCTCATTAAGGTGAGGTACTGGAGGCTGTGGCGGTGAGAGGCCGCGTCTGTCACACTCAGGTCAGGTGGCACACGAGGATACGTCATAGTGTTAGAGCAGCTGGAGGGGTGTGGGGCAGGTGGGTCGCCAGGTGGTGCTCCTCCACCACCACCGCCTGCCTCGCCTCACACCACCACACCTTCCAGGTTGTGGACTTCCTCTCAAATCCCCAGCATGAATCAGAGGCTCAGTTCTGGTCGTTTGTGTCGACCAGACTCTCCAGCATGAATCAGAGGCTCAGTTCTGGTCGTTTGCGTCGACCAGACTCTCCAGGGTCTGGGAACACCAACCAAAGGGTGAGGGCCACACGAGAGATTCTGTACTGAATTAATTTTGAGTTTGATAAAATCTGGAGAAAGAAATGAAAACCAGGATGCTTCGTGACCCACTTCGTTTTCTTCGAAGTATTATTTTTGTCTGGTTATAAGTTTATTCGATACATTAATCGGCAAAAATGAGAGAAGAGTTTTTACGTGTTTACGTTGCTGTTAGATATTAGTATGAGAATCACCAGAGGTGCAAATGCATTTTTTGAGGTAAGGAAGCTTTGCACAACAGAGGTATTGTAGATTTCCTGATTTACAAGTTGCTGTACTGATTATCATGTGAGGGAAACAGGGGTGATTGCCTGATGAACCAACCCAAAAAAACTCTGAAGACGTCTGCCAGGATATGTGCACAGATCGATTCTCTCACAACACGTAGAGATCACTTCCCTTTGCTGTGACTCACGATCATGCATGCACATGATCTCTTCTGCTCTTCTCATACGTACCCACCCACCACTTCCGTCACTGAGGACTTCACAGAATCTGATGTAAAACGCACCAGTTCCAGTCTTTGAAAAACAGCCTTCCAGTTTATGTTTCCAGACAGTGCATTCAGTTCCTTATAGTTCCCATCCCACGACCTTCATGTCTTAACGGGATTACGCTCTTCGTCTCAAGGAACTCTAACAAGGGTATTTGATCTCAAGCTCACCAAGGTCAGTTTTTCCTCAAGTGGATTTCCAGGAGGTATCATCCATTTCCAGGCTACGAGATACGAAGATTAGATCCAGCCGTGAAGGAGTGTCGGGTGCCTCTGTCCTTAATCTGCTCTGTAATATGAAACTGAATGTATTCCTCTACACATACACCAGGCACCTGTATCTCTTTAAGTGTATTTGACCCTTGTGTGGATGCATTCTTACGTAGTATTTTCCTATGACTTGCCCCCGTACCATAAGGCTAGTCTTAGTGCTGTCTTGGCCGTCATGATCGTCCCCAGGACACTGTTTTCATCTAAACTGCCAATCTGGGTCGTCAGACACTTGTCACTCACTATATTCCCTCTGGTATGAACGACTCACAGTCTACCATTCCCTGTTGGAGTACCGTTTTCTGTCAGTAGAGGGCCTGTCTCTGGCCCGCCCTCCCTCCCTCGTTTTCTCTTACCTACCTCGTCACCAGGTGGACGTGCTTCAGGGAACATAATGTGTGGTTCAACTTCCTATAATTTCCGGCTTCATTTCCCCGTCACGTGATCTTCGAATTCATGTTCTTCGCCACTAGCCACCAAACCATCCTCATCTGCGTACATTATATGGAGTGTGTGCCCTCATCACACGAGCGTCTCAGTTCTTCATCAGCTGAGAGTAAAGCTCTGTGTGTGTGTGTGTGTGTGTGTGTGTGTGTGTAGAATTACCTGTTGTATTGTCCAGGGAGGGAGTTTTACACTCGTGGGGCCATGTCTTCTCAACATTCTGTACTATCACACAAGATAACCAATCTTCTCAAATGCTGTCCGCATTGATCATGTCTTCATTCTTTTTTTTTTTATTCGCCATTCATCATCACATTTGTACAATAACAGTTCTCCTTCACACCTTTAGCAAAGAGGAAAAATGAAAATCTTGCTTAATTTCCAGTTGTGTTTTTCGGTTGCTGTATCTCCACATCTCTCGTACACCTTCATAAAGAATCATGGTTTTAGGAAACAATTTTCTCCTTCATACTGTTAGAAATGTTATGGAGAACCACTATACACATTCTTAACACCGTGACCTGTATGATAAATCCACCAAATTACCCCATTCCTCTACCTTCAGGGCTGAGGGAGCCGAAGGACACTTCTTACGCACTGTGTCATCAGCTAATTTAGCAAGAGACTGTTTAATCATCTTTCTTTTCATCCCTGTTCTCCATTTCCTACCTTAGCGAGGTAGCTTTAGGAAATAGATGACATAGTCTTAGAATCTTAAGTAACACGAAGATTTTAGGTTAACTGCTTCCTTCACCTCCTTTTTTTTTCCCCCATTATGAACATTAAGGGTTTTACAACTTCCTGTTTTGCTCCAGATTAATCTGAACCTCATTAAACGTAGTTTAGGTCAAATTATCCTTCTTGTGTGCCTCATTATGTCACGGCTAATGACCTCGTTGTTCATCTTGGATGAAAAACTCTTGTTAGCGTCTCTGGCGTATCGCATTACTCCAACATTTAACCTCCAGCAGTAATTTTTTTCTGGGGGGTCTCCTCAGACGCATAAATGCTGGCTTGTCACATAGTATCTATCCTCAGACACATGATGTTGGCTTATCACATAGTGATCATCCTCAAACACACACTGTCGACTTTTCACCTGGGATCTATCCTCAGACACACAGTGTTGGCTCTCATTTGTTATCTATCCTCAGATACCTAATGTTGCGTCGGCCACAAGATGATGATGGCTCCTCAGCCATCGTCTTTGCGCTTGTTGTTTCCGTGCTCGGGAGACAATACAAACATCAGTCTCAAAGATTAACGACGGATTCAACCTTATGAGGAACTCTTCACGTGAAGCACCCGCTGTGAGGAGCATTTCTCTCATCCCTCATGATAGTGGAGTATGTTTCTTGAGGAGTTCACCAACTCCAGACACGGCAGACTTCCAGACTCCTCTGAATTTCTTCGTTCACTGGATGTTTTACGTAGAATTTTGTGTCTTTCAGTATTCTTGTGGGATTATTGTACACAATAAACTGATACAGAACGACCATAAACCTGCGACAGGAGATTTATTTTTCAGTCCTCAGTGTACGGCAGGCTTCCAGCGTCCGGTACACTGATGGTGTTCACTGGAATACAGACCTGAAGCCCTCAATACTGGTACCTGCTCCACTGTTTGTTATAAACGTCTCTCGCCCTTCGTTCGCAGTCTTATGGTGCACCACGGCCCATGTCCTTACCATCGCCATCTGCCTAAAGTACCTGTCCATGAATCTATTCTTGGAAAGGTGGAAAGGAATAATGGACAAGCGTCGTAAAATGTGTTACTGATATTGAAATGATAGGCATATGAACCAGTGGATGAAAAAGTATGTATTCAGAAGAAAACGATTAGGTAACTGAAGACAGAAGAGGAAGCAAAGAAAGCTGTAACAGAAAACGAAGAAGTATGATGAACAATGATTTGGAAGAAAGTAGATGAGGCCGAGGATGGAAGCTTAAGATGTATTCTGGTGTGAGCGCATGATGTCAAGAGTTGGGTTAAGAGGCCATTAAAGAAATAATGATCTAGGGTATGTTTACACGAGATGGAAGGAACACTGGTTGGTGGAAATACTGGGGAAACTATGGCAAGTGTGGTAGAAGTAGAGGTAAGGAAGTGGAAGGTGGAAGACCGGAGGGAGTTTTCTTCAAGATAACTGAGCCTGAAGAATTGTAAAGGCAATGGAAAACGGTGATTTCTGATGTAGTGACTTGAGCAGATACAGTTGTAAAGACGATGAGGCAGTGAGGCGAATTGGCATGCAAGTAATTTCAGACGACCTGTGTGAGAGATTAGAATTGGCTCATAGTCAGAGTGGAGCGAATGGATGCACTAGAGCAAATGGATGTAGCATTTGCACCCTTATGCAACAGTAATGATGTTGAGCGTAGATGTAAAGCCTATTCAGTGTAGGATGTAAGACACAACAGTGTGAGAACCTGCAAGAATTTCTTATACAAGATAAGGTGCTGAATGCTTTAAATATCTAAAGTAGAGGTGCTTTGAGCTTCAGAACTTGACTTTGGAAAAAGTGAATGACAGCAGAAGAGGATAGAGTGGCAGAGACTACATATTGTATTTGACTTGGGCAGAGAATGCAAAATGCTCTTAGGAGAATTGGGTTCTAACATGTTTAATCACGTATTTATAATCCCCCTCTTGTACCGGATGTGGAGTGAGTTATACAATCATGGGGTCCCGTCTCTTGAACTCTCTCTACTGTCATACATTGTTCTAAATTTTTGTATGTTGTCAGCATTCACAATTTCGTCAATAACTTTGCTCCATTCTTCCATTACTCATACGAAAAAAGTACTTTATTTCTCATACATTTATTTGGAAGAGATATTAAGAACTGTGTGGGGGTTATGCAGATACTAAGGCATTTTTAAGGATATACAAAGGAACGAGCCTATGCTCTGGGATAGAAGAGGAGGTGAGGCAAGGTCTGTCTTCTGTCCACGTAGTTGCATCCCGAAGAAGAGTGACGGTTTTAACCCCTCAAACTATCGTCTTGTTGTTTTGACATCTACCACTTTGCAAAGTCTTTGAATCTCTCCTCATCTCCCATATCCTCAGACTTCTTGAATCTCTCATTCTTCTCAATGATTCCAGTATGGCTTCCGCAAGGCGAGATCCATTAGTGATATTATTTCCTATCTTACTGTCTGGTCAACATTCCTAAATCCCTCGATATATCCAAAGCTTTTAACAGGATTTGGCATCGTGTTCTTGTATGTCACCTCCCTTTTGGCTTCCCTCCCTCACTTTGCTCCCTCATGTTTAGCTTCTTCGCTAGCCGATGTATCTCGGGTTGTTGACGGATCAGCTTCTCCTCCTTTCGTCATCAACAGCGGTGTCCCTCAAAGTTGTATCCTGTCTCCTACACTTTTTCTACTTTTTATCAACGATTTCCTTTCTTGTACAAATAACGAATACACTCGTATGCTGAAAACTCGTCACTGCATAACTCCACATCCTTCACATCTGCTCGTAATTCTTTCTCTCGATCTGCATCTCGTCTCCACACAACTTCCACATTAAACTTAGACTTGGACAGTATGTCTCAGTCGGGTAGATGAAATCTGGGTGAGTATAATGCCTTCAAGACCCAATTTCTGTCCATCTCTCTATCGGACATTTCTCACAACTTTCCTTTCTCTTTTGACGGATCTGTGATTTCATCTCTTGACTCAATGAACATACTTGGTATTACTGTAACATCCGTACTATCTTCGAAACTCACATTACGGAAATAGCTAGG